>NW_003299099.1:52721-101501 GCF_000151645.1 Tuber melanosporum
TGTGGAGAAACCAAAGTTAACTAATGCGGGGGCCATCTTGTAGCCAAGTTTAAACTCAGCCCAAAATGCTCCAAGAGTGGCTTTTGATATCAGCATCGTGATCATAATTGAAATGGTACAATATTTACAGATGAGGCTTATTTTGAGATAGGTAGTCAACGATCTCGGCGAGATCGTGGTGTTCTACAATGTAGCAGGGAAGCTTATCATCTATAAAAGATTCAGAGAAAGTTTCCGCAAGGTGCTACTGTTAGGATTTGGTGTGCTATTTTTTACAATAAACATGGTAGAGTCAACTGATTTCATTTATTTATTGAAAAAAGAAAAAAAGGTTTAATGTACATTAAAACCAATTAAATACATTTGTAATTAGGAAGTAATTTGCCTTATCCTATGTACACTTCGCCATATAAAAATGCAAGACAAGAAAATGAAAGTTTACTTCTACTTCAGAGAGAATATGAGTATGAGCTTGCGGAAAATGCTAGACATTGGACACTTGGTTTGGAAATTCTATTTCCAGATCCCTAATTGAAAGTACGTAAAAAAGATAAAAGAGGTGAAATAGATTGATTTATCTATCACCAAAGAATTTTAACACCTTTACTTTACTCATTTACTATGAGGAAAACCGAGATCCGATACCCAGGAGTCACCCTAAGTAGGGTAACCTCATCCAGAATTGGAATCTCTGGTCTCCAACACCCCCTTCTGGCCCCGTTACGGGGCCCGCGCATCATCATACATATTAATCTCTGTTATGACCTGTGACTATAATACGACAGAATAGAAGGTATCAGAATAATGCAATATGCATCGCCACCATCAATCTAACTGGATCCTGTTCGCAAGATATATGAGAGGGAAACTTCCGCTAGGTCTGAGAAGTAGAACGGAGAGAATCCGTCAACTACCCAGAACATTACTAGGCTTCAAAGATGTGATACACATGACATATGGCATAAGTAATGGGACATTGCCATATAAAGAGATGGTATTGAATGGTAAAGGGTCTCAGTAAGAGACCTGTGTATTCACACCCATCCTACGGTGTCTACAAGAGTCTAGAACTCTGAGAAATACTACTATAGAAGTTATTAGACTTCGCAGAGTGTTGCAACCAGGTTTCGGAACATATTGTAGTTAGGAAGACAACTTCCCATACCACAATAGTGATTGAAATCCTGTTACCCAAAGCAAGCAAGAGTTGCCTACCGTGGAGATAATTGTCAATCTGGTAGAATAACTTTCTACGAATTAGTAGGAACTCTTCTGGAAGACATTTATGGATTGGGTAAGGACTTATGGAGGTTTAAAGTCAGGCGACTAAAAAAGGTTTGTGATTACGACTACCTTCGCAGATACAACCTGCACATGAAACTGATCATTTCATCAATAGCGAAGACAATTGGGACCAACTCAGTTCAACTTGAGAACTAGGCCACAAGTCTAAAAGACTCTAAAGATTAGATAACTACTATTGGGAACAGTATAGTTCCGGGTCAGTTATATCATAATTAGCAAAGAGGATGTGGTGATTTTCAAGTTCTCCAGGTGTTCGCACCTTTTGTAACGTATTCACAAGGTGCTAATCATGTTATCAGTAAATGGTATAATAGTTGGCAGGTGGCCTGCTCTACCAGACAGGAGGCGAGAGCTGATAACTAAAGAAGATTTCAAAGATGTACTGAGAAACAGCGAAGTAACTGTTCAACTAAGTATATTGAAATACTGTTTGTCAAAGTCTGCCTTTTCCATCATGGAATCAGGCGGTCTTTAAATACACAAATCTGTTCATATCTAGTATGAATTAAACTAATCAAAGGTATCAATCTATATACTTTGGTAAAACTAATTAAATATCAAGATTATATTTAAAACAAAATATAAGACAAAACTAAGTATCAAACAATACTTAAAACAAAACATAAAAGAAAACTAAGTATCAAACGATACTTAAAACAAACCAAGTAACCGAGTACGTGTACAGGTTACATTCCCCGAAACAAAACAACTGTATAAATAAACAAAACCTAATAATCATCAAAAGCAGAGTCTGAGAAGCTAAAGGCTTCAGATTCCGCGATCAGCTCTTTATCATAAGTGTCACACCAGGGACAAGTAGAAATCCTAAGAAAACATTTGGACTTAAAGAAAGGCAGGTCACAGTAGTCACGAATAGCAGATTCATACTGTACATGTACCTAATTGTTATTACAATCAGGACAGTAGTCTAGCCAGAGGATGGCACAGTAGTCTTCAGGTTGGATAATATCGCGGTTCAACAACAGTCCAACAATCTATTATCACAGCCTTACATTGAGTTCCACATAGTTTGACATCGTTATGGTATTCGGATGGTGGATGGTAATCAGATACTGTTGTTAAGAGCCTACTCCATAGCCTGATTTTCCTCATCGCTACTTTCGAATTCCGACTCAAAGTATAGTGCCTAAAACCTATCCCTTGCTTCAAGTTCAATCTGCTATCACTTGGTTTCTGGCATCGTCAGTGTCCAGCACATTGTGATATAATTGATCGTTGGAGGGAGGGATTCGTTTGGCATGTTATCTTTCCACCATTTGTTCACCATATCCATCACATGCTCCAGTCCTTCTAGTGGTTCTCAGGTGTTTTCGCTTGGTGGGTATTCTTTCCATTTGACCAGGAACTGATTATTCCCATACTAAAGGTAGTAGTCTCAGATTTCTTCTACTTGCAATTCATCTTTCTTATCAATGATAATAGGTGCAGGCTGTGAGTGGATTCTTTCAGGGAACTTGGAGTCGTCATTTGGGTAGAACCGCTTGACAGCAGAGGTATGAAAAATGGCAGTATTGTGGCAGTACATGCGTCCATCCATCTAGACAGTGTAGTTTTCTGTATGCTTATCAAAGAATTAGACCTTGAAATCTCCTCACCATCAGGGTTGTAGTTTCTTGTTATATCCAACATTGGTAATAAACCTGTTTCCATATACCATAAGCATATTACCTGGTGGATTAGGAACATACTTGCACTATCACTTCTGAGCAGTAGTGGTACTCTAGAATTGGGTGGCTTTAACAGCTTGGAAGGCATCATTCCGGATAGCTTCATGGCGGTTTAAGTGGTCATTGGAGGCGGGAATTGAATAATTCATGAATAGGATTGTAGGTAGGAGAGGGTATTGGCAGCTAAAGATTGCCTTATATGGAGACATTCCTATGGTGTCTGAATATCTGGTATTAATATATGCGACGAGCTCAGTGAGGTCTGGTTCCCAGTTGGTCTGTCATTCATTGATCATGTTCTTAATTCCGGTCTTGACTTCACGGCTCTTTCAATCTGCTTAGCCATTAGTCTCATAATGTCCAGGAGCAGCTATAATATGATTGATCCCAAGGAAGATCAAGGTTTGTTTCCAAAATCTGGTGGTGAAATGGGGGTCAGTATCACTGACAATAGATAATAGGTATCCATGAGGGGTAAATAGGTATCGCTGTAGGTTATTCCAGGTATCTTTAGATGAGTCAGTAACCTTTATTGGTATGAGCCATGTGTATCCAGAAAATTGATCCACAGCTACCAAAATAGTGTCATATCCGGCGGACTTGTTGAATGGTCTTGGGATATCGATAGCATATGATTCAAATATTTCACAAGATACCAGAAGGGTCCATGCTTTCCCATCAGGGAGTTGTGTTCATTCCTTATTTGCATAGCAGAGTTCACATTGTTTGATGATGTCACAGAGGTCCTTTCACATTTCAGGCCAGTAAACATATTCTGAGGCATATTGGAGGTTGCGGTCCGTACTTTGGTGTCATTTGTTGTGGATTTCGGTATTGACATATACCCTAATGGTCATTCCATTAAACATATGGTCTTGGGGGATATGTAGGCAATATTCACCATAATGGGTACTGGTATAGACCATTCCATTGGATATATTGTAGGGGGTAAGATCTCCTTATCTGGAGTTGTCCATAGCTTTGAAATAGATTCAGTCATGCCAGTATCCTGCAATCATCTGGCTTCAAAAGGATGAAGTCAATTCCTCAGTAGTTGATCTCACATCTCTTTCATCCTCAATGAGAGATCCTCTCGTCATCTTAATAGGGTCTTCTTCTTCTTCAAAGGTTTCATAGAGCTGTCGGCGATGCTCAGGAATCATGGGAGACATGACAGAAACAATGGTTTCATTGTTGTATACTCATAAGAGTCCATAGTATAGTGGTCGTGAATCACTTATGGGGTGAGAGAATGGCAGTGCTGACTGTGGAGGGTGTAGCGAAGATATTTCTTCCATGTAAGCTGCTACTATTTCGAGTTCTTCAAGACCTTGGTGTGGTCTTGTGGTGGGATTACTGGTTAGGAGGGGTCAGTTCGATCTGTTGTCTATGTCATCCATTATCTGTTGTTCTTTTTCCTTTTTAGTACTGTCACGGTTCGTGCCTTTGGAATCTCCAAGAGAGGTATAGTATGGTCACTGGTATCTGTTGCTGAATTTAATTTCAGTTTGGTGAAAGGGGTAGGTATCAAGGTAACAGTAGAACCAGTGGAGTCTGCTTTGTTTAAGCTTGTAAGGAGGTGTGCTGAAGAGAGTGCAATCATCTTTCCATTCGTTATCGATATCTTTTCCTCGCTCTGTTCCAGCAGCTCTCTACATGGCATAATAGAAAGGATTAGAGGGAGGAGCAGTACTGGCTGTAGCCAATGATAGTTCTTGTTCATAGGAGATGTCGTCAGGACTATCTTCACTTTGACTTGTATGATCATAAACAAGTGCAGGGTCTGTGAGTACTTGGTTCCTATAAAGGCAGGAGAGAGTATCAGCTAAATAGTTGGTTGTTCCAGGGGTACAGATGATTTTTGCATCGTATTTGTTGATTTCTCCTATCGATTGTGTTTTTCTTCTTCCAGGGACCTTTTCTATCTTAAGATTAGTGAGTGGTTGGTGGTCAGCAACAATGGTGAAGGTATTGCCCATCAGGATATGGTTGAAAGTGGCCAGAGCTGTTAGGAATACCGAGATCCGATACCTAGGAACCACCCTAGGTAGGGTAACCTCTCCCGAAATCGAAATCTCAGGTCTCCAACACCACCCTCCGGCCCCCGGACGGGGCCCGCGCGTCATCATACATATCGATCTAAGTTGCGTCCTGTGAGTATTATACCACAGAATCGAAGGTGTTAGAATAACACTGTATACGTCGCCGCCGTCTGTCCGACAGGTTCCTGTTCGCAGGATATATAAGAGGGGACCTTCGGGTAGGTCTAGGAAGTATAACGGAGTGAATCCGTCAACTACCCAGAAGGTTACTAGGCTTCAAGAACGAGGTATCTTTGGCATAGGCCACGAGTAATGGGACATTTTCGCGCAAAGAGATGATGATGAATAGTAAAGGATCTTAATGAAAGACCAATACATTCACATCCACCCTACAATAACCAGAAGAGTCTGGAACTCCTGAGAATACTACCATCGAACTCAATGGAGTTCGAGGAGTGTTACAACTAGGTTCAGGTACATACTGTAATCGAGGGGGTGACTCCCAAACTGGTGACAGTAACCAGAATCCTATTACCCACGGTAACCAAGGGTTACCGACTGAGGGATTATCTACCAACCCTATGGAAAGGCTTCCTGCAGGGAGACGATTGGAGCCAACACAGTTCGACTTGAGAATTGGGCCAATTGTCTAAAAAGACTCTCACCATCGGATAATTACTATTGGAAACAGCATGATTTCCAAATAGTCATATTATAATTATCAAAGAGGGTGTGATGATTTTCAGGGTCTCCAGGTGTTCGCACCTTGGAAGAAAACCCGACGTTGCGAGTTATATTGGAAAAAGGTACATGGTTGTATGTTAGTTAGATGTAGCCCGCGAACACTCAGACGCGGAATATAAATATCGAAGTGCCTCCCAAGCTTTAGACATCATCAAGCAACGGAGAAGAGACCTGAACAATATAATATTGTTCTTACGATTTTACTTTACTTTACTTTACCCTACTTTGCTTCGCTCTTAGTAGTCATAAACGAAACGAGTGAAGTCCAAGCCTTCCTAGACAATCTCCATCTATAAAAGCGAATCTCGATCGGCCTAGACAACTCTGAAGTCGATCGGGTTGTCTCCGACTAACAGTATATTGTTAGATCTTCTTGTTATCAAGGCTCTCTAATCGGTTACCACTTGCATGGGTTCGACTCACACTTTCAGTGAAGTACTTAATACTACGGTTGGCCTAGATACGATTGGAGAACTATCCCGAACCAATTCAATTTTCGAACCACCGACTAAGATTCACTTACCATCTATTGGTCAAGTGTTTTCTAGCCAGTTCGAGCTTTCAGAAGTGCCATTTCAGTTACAAGAAGCTCCTTCGTGGTATACCGACCCCAACCTAGTTCCTATGGAGGAACAATTTCAAAAAATATACGAAACCTGGTACGGACCAGAATTGAGTTGGAAACCCTTCCTTGACTGGGATACCAGCGAGGAAAGTTCTCTTAGTAGCAGATTCTCTGCTACTATACCTCTAGTGTGGAGACTCGGAACTCATCCGAACTCTCATTAAAATCTATCTCCTCCTACCGCACGACGCGGCCAGGACACCAAGTGTCCCGCCACATATTCTACTTAAACGGAAACGTCCCAAAACGTGGGCTTCATAGCCCACCTACGAGAAAAAGAAGCTCGCAAACGAGCAAGAGAGATGGCTCAACCTCCTAAGCAGATTCTTCCAGGAGAACCAATGGATACCTCAGGAGATGATCACTCTACAAGTTTCAGCCATTCTTCCTTACTTCCTCCCGCTCTTCGGAAACCTATTGGAGGACAAGAGGGCAGGGCTCACAGTGTCCCTCCATCCTCAAGAGCCCCTTCTCCTACTTCATGATCTACCACACCACGTCCAAATACCCATGCAGCAGATCTCGCAAGACTTGCCGCTAGGGGAGGAATTGTCATAGGTCAAATCCGACAAGACATATCAACCAGTATTGATACTGCCAATATTGCATTTGACACGCTATCAGCAGATTCTCAAACCAATGCACGAGGACTGATAGCTGTCCAGCAACGATTGTTGGAAGGACAAGATGTACATGACAATAACATTGCTATTATGTTACGTCAGTGTACAATGGTAGAAGCAAATGTTCGAGAAATCCAAGAAAGGATCAATAGGGAAATTGCCGCCAAGTTCGCTGCACAAGATGCACGGCAAGAACATCACGAAGGAGTAACCACCCAACTGCAGTGAGAAGCTCTAGAACAAGACCTCACCCTGGAACATGCCTTCCAAGAGTTCAGAGCACAACAGATCCAGCAAACAACCGCAATGCGAACCCTGATATCCAATTTGGCTGCAAGGCAAGAGAGGGACTCAGATCGGTATAGTGACTTTACCCGTACCATCCAAAAGGATCAAACCCACATATCCGATACCCTATCACTAGTTCTTAACAAGCTTAAGGCACTAGATGGCGGACAACCAGGTGGTCGGCACGCTTTGTTGGAATCAGTCCCAGAGGAATGGGAAGAGACTGCAGAACGGGGGGAACCTGAAGAAATCCCTTCTCGAGACAAGGGGAAACAAAGAGAAGGAGAGCCTCCAACCTTTCTAATACCGGGTGGCAACCCGGATGATGGAAGTGATGATGAAGATGATGATGGAAACAAAGGAAAACGTGGAGGAGGGCCATCCAGATTCAAATGGGGATTAACCCCCGAACAGCATGGAACAGCTGATGTACTTGCAGAAGCATTGGCTCAAACAGTTAAACGACCGGCAGACCCGCCCCCATTTTTCGAAGCAAAGGCCAGTCAATGTATTTACCATTGGTTAACCCAATGTGTAGACTACTTCGAACGGAACCCAAGAATCTGGGATGATGATCGAGAATGCATCATTTACGCCTTGGGAAGGACAAAAGGGGATCAGGTCAGTCCAATAGCTGTATGGTACCGACGTGCAATGGATGGTCTCCGAGGAGAAGAACAAGATCCGGAACTATCTTCCTGGACTCGCTTTGAGCACGAATTCCCTAGTCGATACGCCCCTCTCGAAGAAGGACGAAAGGCCATACGGGATATGGAATCTGTGGAGTACAAAAATGATATTCAGACCTTCATGGGGAAAATGCATAATCTTAATCTCCACGCCCCATTAACGGGACCAGCCTGGCAAATGGCATGTGATAGGAAATTGCCCTCCAAGATTAGATGGCGACTCTCCTTAAACAAATTTGATACCGATGCCGAATGGGAAAAAGCAGTCCTGGAAGCAGGAAGGGACGAGGAGGAACAACAGGAACGGGACCACCTGGACCGGGACAAATCAAAACCCGTAAGGACGTCTTCAGATAAGAAACCTATGGACAAAATTGAAACAAAAAGGGAGAAACCCTTCATAAAAGGAGGTGGTCCCTCCAAGAAAAGGAAATGGGGACCGGAACCCAATAAACCAGTAAAGAAATCTGCTGGAACTACAAAGTTAACACACACAAACTTCAAAACTGCCCATGAAGGAATCCCTCAGTCAACTATCGATGAAAGAAAGCGGGATGGCAATTGTACTCGTTGTGGTAAGAAAAACCACGACTACAAAACCTGCTGGGGACAAATTCAGGTATCTAGAACAAGGGCAGATGACCGACCATTCAAGACACTAAGGCCTAGAAGGGTGGCAACAGTCAACAGTCCCAGAAAGATTTCCGCCGCCTAAGTTCCAAGAGGTAATAAACTCTGGGAACTCGGCAAGGACGAAGAGATGACTTAAGTCATCTCATTGGTACCGACAACTACGGTGTTCGGGTAGTCTAGAAGAGACATACTCTCTAGGAATCGAAATCAACAGCAAATTAAGGGGACGTCGAAGCGAAGAAAACGACCTTGCGATCATGATCTGAGTGGGAGTACACGCGTCCTTCTTGCCGCAAGGACAAGGGGATTAATAAAGAGCAATGTACGCATTGGCGGTGCCTCTATGCTTCCCAAGAGAGTGACACAAGCTCAGTCTAATGACCTAATGCATGACCGTTAGGGTAGTCAGGCATGTGACCTGGATACTGAAAGGTCTCCGATAAGGACCAAAGCCTAGACAGGAAACAGACAGCACCAAGGGTTCTGAAGGGAGCGACAGTAGGGCTAAGATGAAGGATCTAGAGGATGAGCGAAGCACATCTTTGATCTATACGAGAAATAGGTACAAGAGCTCTAGACCTTACCTTTAGTTACTGCTTCTTAGGTGCCGCGCTGGTACCAAACGGAACTCGGTAAAATGAGGACACTGTCTATGGTTAAGCCAGAGTGGAGAATAAGCCCGGGAAGGTTATCAAAGAGACAGCCGACCAGCCCTACACACACGGCCTTTGTTTCCATGATATCTGGATGATGGCAGAGACCCCCTAGATTGGTTCCACAGGAAGTATAAAGTGGAAAGTATGGGAACCCCTCGGCAGGGGGTAAAGACCGCTAGTAGTGGGCTGCCCAATATACCAAAAGGAAACAAAGTTTGGCTGAGGAGACCTGAATGGTCGAAACTGCGCAGGTACGGTAACAAACACCCTAGCTGTTATCACACCTCAGACATGTCGAAACGACAAAACGACGGTTTGACACCTCATCCAAAGAAACGCGCTTTTAGTGCACCAAAACCTACAAGATATAACTGTCCTGAGGGACGTGCTTTTATCCACATTATAAACCCAAAACGTCAGCGCTACCAAATAAGAATACTACTTGATTCAGGATCCAACATATTCCTGATCAACAAAGAACTCGTAAAGGAATTACGAATCCCGTTCACAGAGAGACCGAATCCGGTCAATATTCAAGGCTTTGATGGAGTATCAACTACGTCTGGAGGAAAATTTTATACGCATCCTATTTGGCTTGAAATAGGTCGAAACAAACATATGTCTGAAGTTGCGTGCAAAATCGCAGCAGCAGGTGATTACGGGATGATAATCCCTTTCGGATAGTGGCATTCAGAACACCCCTTATCCAACATTGGAGAACCCGCAAAGTGGGAATTCGAAGACTCCAAATGCAAGAACTGCGTGGAAGAAGAAGATGAAGGAATTGCAGATATGTTCGAATACGATGAGACAGTAGCCTGGGCTGAAAATGCGATCCAAGTAGGAAGAATTGGAACTATAGAGGATCCTAACGAAATCAACTTCGATTCTGTTCCAAAACACTACTGGAAATTTAAAAAGCTATTTCTACCCCAAACTGCGGCAAAGTTAGCACCTCGGAGAACCTTCGACTATGAAATTAAATTAGTCGAAGAAGCAAAACCCTCTTGGGAACCCATTTATCCTCTGTCTGACAAACAACTTAAGTTGTTACGAGAATACCTTGACCAAATGTTACGGGAAGGAAAGATCACGAAAAGTCAATCACCTTTCGGTGCTCCAATCCTGTTTACACCAAAAGCAGATGGAAGATTACGACTGGTAGTAGACTACCGAAACTTAAATAAGATAACTATCTTAAACAAGTATCCACTACCGTTAATGTCGGAATTACGTGACCGGGTAGCAGGAGCTAGTATCTTTTCAAAAATCGATTTAAAAGATGGCTACAACCTCATCCGAATGAAAAAAGGGGATGAATGGAAAACAGCTTTCCGATCGCGTTATGGACACTATGAATATAAGGTCATGCCGTTTGGATTAGCTAATGCTCCAGCTACATTTCAGGACATGATGAATGAAGTCCTCCGAGAATTCCTAGACCAAGGGGTCATATGCTATTTGGACGATATTCTCATCTATTCAAAAAACGAGAAGGAACATATCGAGCTAGTAACCAAAGTGTTACAAAGACTAACAGATTTTCAACTTGCAATTTCAATCAAGAAATCCTTTTTCCACATTAAAGAGGTGGAATTCTTAGGCTACATGGTGGCTATCGATGGGGTATCTATGAGTACCCGAAAGGTGGATTCAGTGTTATACTGGAGGTCACCTACGTCGGTCAAGGAAGTTCAAATATTCCAAGGATTTGCAAACTTCTACCGACAATTTATAGAAAACTTCTCAAAGATTTGTGCTCCAATTACAGAAACATTGAAAGGTGATCCTAAGAAGTTCCAGTGGGGTCCGGAACAAGAAAAAGCCTTTCAGGAGCTTAAGAGAAGGTTTACTTCGGCCCCGATCTTACACCATTTTTTCCCAGAAAGAGAAACGGTGGTGGAAACGGATGCCAGTGATTTCGCTTTAGGTTGCATCCTTTCCCAGTTTGTGGAGAAAAAACTGCATCCGGTGGCTTTTCACTCCCGCAAACTAAATTCTGCAGAGCGAAATTACGAGATCCATGATAAGGAACTGTTGGCAATACTGGAAGCATTCAAAGAATGGCGTCAATACCTTGTTGGAACCGAAAAACCCATAACGGTTTATACCGATCACCAAAACTTGCAATATTTCCTTACCTCGAAGGTCTGGAGCGGACGCCAAATCTGTTGGGCGCAGAAGTTAGTAGACTACAACTTCAGGATTGTCTTCCGCCCAGGCACAAGAGGAGGTAAACCTGATGCACTCAGCAGACGGCCGGAGTACCGTTCTGAGGGGGGAGCTGCACATCGCGAACAGGCACTATTAAAACCCGAACATTTCCAAATCAATTCCGTCACAAGAACTACAAAAAGGGAAATTCAAATATGCTTAATAGCAAGTGGCTCACCGGTTAATATAAGCACAGGTGATATACAGGAAACAGCAAACTGGAATAACTCGAACTCCGTGATTCGAGTAAAACGGTTAGATACCAGAGCAAGGCTACCAACCAAGGGTTCACGGATGGCAGCGGGACATGATCTCTATGCGATGCAGGAGGATATAATTCCAGCATGGGGACAATTAGTTGTGGGAACCGGAATCGCAATCGGAATTCCAACCGGAACCTACGGAAGAATTGCTCCTAGAAGTAGACTAGCAGTCAAAAGCGGTATTTCTACAGGCGCTGGAGTAATCGACGCGGATTATACCGGCGAACTCAAAGTATTACTATTCAATCATCAAAACGCAGACTGTCACAATAAAGCTGGCGACCAAATTGCCCAGCTAGTGATAGAAAAGATTAATACTGCAAATATGATGGAAATAGACAATCTAGAAGACACTGAAAGGGGCGCGTCGGGATTCGGCAGTATGGACATCACAACAAGGGCTATTACGATCCGGGAATTGGAACCAGTAGTTAGCCAGTTACATGCCTCAGCAGAACAGAATATACACTGGTATGACACAGCCGAAATACCTGAACGAACCCTCATGACTAGCTCTATACTAGCCCATAAGGAACTCAAACAATTCAATCCAGAATTCTTGGAACAGATCCAAAAAGCCATCACGGAAGATAGAGATTGGCTTAAGAGAAGAAACGAGTTAGAAAAACTACGAGACAATGACAAACCTTTCCCAAAAGATAGGACCCTATCTGTTGAATTGCTCTACTACAAACAAAGACTATTTGTACCAAATAACCAAGACCTTTATACGACAATAGCTGAAGGATGTCACGATGCTAAGATAGCATGACACTTCGGACAAGAAAAAACCCTTGAGATAATTATGAGGGACTTCTATTGGAAGGGCTTGGCAAATTGGGTAAACGATTACATAGGGTCGTGTGATGATTGTCAACATAACAAATCCCCACGACATGCGAAATACGGTCTACTACAACCACTGTCAGTACCATATGCAGCATGGGCATCAATATCAGTCGACTTCATTACACAATTACCACAAAGTCAAGGCTGTACCCAAATTATGGTAGTGGTCGACCGGTTTACAAAAATGGCCCACTTCATCAGATTAGAAGGAACAGCTACCGCAAAGGACGTGGCTACAGCCTTTACAAAAGAAATATGGAAGCTACATGGCTTACCAACAGAAATTGTCTCAGATATGGATTCCAAGTTTGCTGGAGAATTTTGGGAATCCTTGTGCAAAACACAAAGTATAAAAAGAAGGATGTCTACAGCATATCATCCCCAAACAGATGGACAAACTGAGCGAACCAACCAAGTGCTGGAAGGTTACTTGCGAAGTTTCGTCAACTATGATCAGGATGACTGGTACCAGCTCCTACCGTTAGCCAAACATGCTTATAATAACTCGGCAACCAATGCACATGGACTAACTACTTTCTACACAAACTATGGTTTCCACCCACAAACCGAATGGATGAAGGAACGCGAGGCTCATAATCCAGGAGCCACGCTCTATGCGAACTGGATAAGAACGATCCACGAACAAGCAAGGCAATCACTTCAACAAACACGAGAAGCTATGGCCAAATACTATGACAGAAAGGCCAAACAACAACCTGACTTCAAAATCGGTGACAAAGTAATATTAAATGCAAAAAACATTCGCACGCATCGGAAGTCGAAGAAACTGAGTCCAAAACTATATGGACCATTCGTGATCTTGGAGAAACGGGAAAACCATGCCCGCAAACTCAACATTTCGGATCGATGGAACATCCACCCAGTGTTCCATGTATCTCTGTTAGAACCTTACAGGGAGTCGGTACACGCTAACCGACAACAACCTCCCAGAGAACCCGAGGATATTGAGGGTGACTTACAATGGGAGATAGAAAAAATAGTAAGAAGAGAAATACGATCTTACCGAAAAAGAGTACGTAGTCGCTACCAGGAGGTACGTGAACTATGGTACTTCGTTAAATGGCAAGGATGTTCTGAAGATGAGAACACCTGGGAACCTGCCACTGGCATGGATAACGCAAAAGAAATGGTGGATGAATTTCACTGCGATAACCCGGAAATGACACGGCGGGCAGAGGAAGGACGATGAGAAAAAGGTTTTGCTACCGTGGCCAAGCAAACGCGGGAGGTTTTTTACCCTACTCTTATCGGGTCCTAAAGGAATTAATGTTTAAGGTTTAATAATTAGTTGTGTTAATTAAATTTTTAATTTTTATTTGAATGTACCAAAAAAGGCATTCGGGACGAAGCCTTAAGAGGAGGGAGCTCATGTTAGGAATACCGAGATCCGATACCTAGGAACCACCCTAGGTAGGGTAACCTCTCCCGAAATCGAAATCTCAGGTCTCCAACACCCCCCTCCGGCCCCCTGACGGGGCCCGCGCGTCATCATACATATCGATCTAAGTTGAGTCCTGTGAGTATTATACTACAGAATCGAAGGTGTTAGAATAACACCGTATACGTCGCCGCCGTCCGTCCGACCGGATCCTGTTCGCAGGATATGTAAGAGGGGACCTTCGGCTAGGTCTGGGAAGTATAACGGAGTGAATCCGTCAACTACCCAGAAAGTTACTAGGCTTCAAGAACGAGGTATCTTTGGCATTGGCCGCAGGTAACGGGACGTTTTCGCGCAAAGAGATGATAATGAATAGTAAAGGATCTTAATGAAAGACCAATACATTCACATCCACCCTACGATAACCAGAAGAGTCTGGAACTCCTGAGAATACTACCATCAAACCCAATGGAGTTCGAGGAGTGTTACAACTAGGTTCAGGTACATACTGCAACCGAGGGGGTGACTCCCAAACTGGTGACAGTAACCAGAATCCTATTACCCACGGTAACCAAGGGTTACCGACTGAGGGATTATCTACCAACCCTATGGAAAGGCTTCCTGCAGGGAGACGATTGGAGCCAACCCAGTTCGACTTGAGAATTGGGCCAATTGTCTAAAAAGACTCTCACCATCGGATAATTACTATTGGAAACAGCATGATTTCCAAATAGTCATATTATAATTATCAAAGAGGGTGTGATGATTTTCAGGGTCTCCAGCTGTTCGCACCTTGGAAGAAAACCCGACGTTGCGAGTTATATTGGAAAAAGGTACATGGTTGTATGTTAGTTAGAGGTAGCCCGCGAACACTCAGACGCGGAATATAAATATCGAAGTGCCTCCCAAGCTCTAGACATCATCAAGCAACGGAGAAGAGACCTTAACAATATAATATTGTTCTTACGATTTTACTTTACTTTACTTTACCCTACTTTACTTCGCTCTTAGAAGTCATAAACGAAACGAGTGAAGTCCGAGCCTTCCTAGACAATCTCCGTCTATAAAAGCGAATCTCGATCGGCCTAGACAACTCTGAAGTCTATCAGGTTGTCTCCGCCTAACAAGAGCATCGATTACTGCAAAGGCTTCCTTGTCTGTGGTTCCGTAGTTCATCTGTGAATTAGTAAACTTCCTGCTGTACAATGCTGCCAGTCTTATGTTTTAATGCGAAGCTCCTTGGCCAACCCATGCTCCAACTGCAACATCTGATGCGTCAGTAATCAGTCATATTGGGTCTGGTTTACTGTAGTCGATAGGCCGTATAACATTAGGATTCTTAATCAGTTCCTTAATATTAGTAAATGCTTGGTCATGAGTGTAGGTCCAGACAAATTCGGCATTACCAGTAAGGTCTGTGAGCGGTGCTGTCACAGTGGTGTAATGTTGTAGGAACTGGGAGATATAGTTGACTAGTTCTAAGAATCGCATGAGTTCTTTTTGATTTCAGGGTGTTGTCCAGTCTGTTAAGCAGGATATCGTTCTGGTAGCTACATGTATTTCTTCATTATCTGTCACATGTCCCAGGATATCGAGTTTGTTGGCAACCAGGATTGATTTGTTTCTGCTAGTGTAGAACTTAGCTTCCCTTAGTTTGGAAAAAAATAAACCTATATGGTATACATGTTCTGCTTCGGTGTTTGAGAAAATAAGGATATCTTCTATGTAAACTCCAAAAAAATGGTGGAGATATTTGCTTAGAAGATTTTCCATAATTCGCATAAAAGTGGCGGGCGCATTCATATCACCTTGTAACATCACTCGGTTAATGAAACTTCTGAAGGGTGTTTTGAAACTGTTATAGTATTCACTTTCTTGATCTAACCTTGTCTGGAAATAGGCATCACTTAGGTCAATCTTGCTTTGGAACCTAGTCTGTCCCACTGCATTTAGAATTTGGGTTTGATTTGGAATAGTAGAGCCGTCCATAACTGTGTTTTCATTTTGTAGTTTGAGGTCAACCAGAAGGCGGATTCTATTGCGGTCTGCTTTGTGTTGGACAAACATGGGTGTGGTACCTGCTGCTTCTGCTCGGTAGATGACTCCTCTTCTTTGTTGCTGGTTTACCCAGTCACATAGTGGGTTTTTGTATTCATCAAGGATGGAGTAGGTTGGTTGGTTCCTAAGATTAGAAGGATCTCAAAGGCAGATGTGGTAGTTCACTTCTCTCATAGGTAGTAGTTCTTCTAAGATCTGATCAGGGAAAATATCAGAGTACTCATCCAATAATCATTGGGCAGTTGCTTCACAAACTGCAGCTCTGTACTCTCCGCTTGTTGGTTTGCATGAGGCTCTGACCTTCTGATGACAGAAACCGATGGTTGATTCGCCACATCTGATTATAGCTTTGTGGCGGTTCATGAATGGCATCCCTATCAACGGATCGTATTTGGCTCAGTTTCCAACTAGCATCTCTTGAGGGGGTAGGACAGCGGAACCAAGTTGAATAGTTGTGCTATAAGTCTTATGGCTTGTGGATCATGATCCTTTTACTGCCATACTGACAGGTCTAGGCTGGTTCAGGTCTCGGGTTCGATGTCCATGGACAGAGATAAAGGTGTTACTGATCATGTCTCTTCCTATTGTGCCAGTGTCAAATTGGACTTGGGCCCTCTTGCCATTTATCAGCATAGTACCTTCTAGGGAGGTGTGTGCTTTGAATATAGCAGGAGGTTGGACACTGTTGTATTCCACAATGATACCTCCAATATTAATTTCCTCATATTTGTTGGATTGGGCATCATCACTATCGCTCTCAATGTTATAGACTGATGCCTCTTGCTCAATCACATTTCCTTTTCCTATCTTCGTAGGACAGTTCTTTGCCATATATCCTGTTTTTCTACACTTAAAACATTCTCCCTTCTGTTGTCTCGATTCATTGGAGGATTTTGTTATCTTCTTGAAAACTCACGAGGTATCTTCTTCAGAGTTATTGGAGGGCTTGTATCATGGTTGCCTATTACTGCTAGAGGACGTCTGTATCTTGTATGCCTTAGTTTCATAGAGGATAGCATCCTTTTGTTCTGCCCTTGCGATTATTGCTGACATATTATCATCATCTTCCTCGAGTGGCTCTACTTCTCGCCACAGCGTAGGGTGCATCGCATCATAGAATCGTCGCTTAAGGATGTAGCCGGAGATACTTCCCTTCTTCATTCAGTCCTTATACATCAGGAGATCTGTAGCTACATCTGTGATTCTTTTAACATGCATTCCATTTATTTAGTGCAGCTCGTTGAATTTATTGTATAGAAGGTCGTTTGTTATAGAAGATTGGAATCGGCCTTTCAGGTAGTCAAAAACAGGGGATCCTCTCAATCTTACATTTCCACAGTATTTCTTATAGCATTGGTGGTATGCGTCAGTTACCTTTCCTTCACAGAATAATCCAATGTATAGTCCAGATGTAGGGTTCTCTACATCTTTCTCTTGCAAGAGAACATAGTGTGTGAGTTCAGTTGCCTACCAATCAAAAGGTTCTGGTTTGAGGTCTTTTCCTTCTCCTGTAAACTTCGCCGGAAGGTGGAGCATGACCTTAGGGGGTTCAAATGCTGCATATACTTCCTCTTCTTCAGGCTGAGCTCGAGACTTTCCTCCTCCTAAAGGCTCTCCTCCTGTGTTAGCCATATCTGATTCGTTACTAGTTTTGGGGTTATTCAGAGGTTCAAAGGAAGGCTTCTTTGCCGGGGTAGTTGGAAATTCTCCTGGAAGTTGTAGAGCTTTCTTATTTGCAGGTTGTCCTGGCTCCTTAGCAGGGCATCGAGATTGTGTCTTTCTTGTAAGCTCTTGCCATAGGATGTGCTTCCCACTCCTGGTCGTTAATAACTTTATGTTGTTTTTAAGATGAAGCCACAGGTACTGTGATTCTGCTGCCTCTCTCCTCTAGTGTTCTGAGGTAGATATTGATAGGTTGATCAGGCCTAAATCTGGAGACAGGTTCTTAACCACTTACTGAGGTTACAAAAATATAATGTATTGACAAGGTGCGAATCACATTGTCGGTAAATGGTATGATAGTTAGCAGGTAGCCTGCTCTACCAGTGAGGAGGCAAGACCTCATAACTAAATAAGATTTCGAAGGTGGACTGAGAAACAGCATAGTAATTGTTCAACTATGTATATTGAAATACTGTTTGTCAAAGTCTGCCTTTTCCATCATGGAATCAGGCGGTCTTTAAATACACAAATCTGTTCATGTCTAGCAGGATATAACCATCCCTCTTCAGATAGTTAGCTCTTGGCGACGGGAAACAATACTTCTCTTCTTGTCCTTCTTCGTTTCTTAGTCTTATGATAGGACAAGGCCTCTGCCTACGTTACCAATAGTACAAGACCTTTGTCTTCTGTTGGGAACGCCTATTATAAGCTTTCTCTAACTCTTCTTCGTGAAGAGCTTTCCCTGGCATAATAATGAAGGTTGTGATAATGATAAAGATCATCAAGGTATTTTATATTCATTAAAGTAATAAGTAGAAAAAGTACTTAGAATTTAATCTAATATTATTTGAACTTGTACCGCCAACACTGGCATACAATGAGCTCCCGCCGGTACAGTGATACTTCTAACTGGTATACAACTAACCCTAAGCTAACTAAGTCTACGGCCCCACACCTACCATCCCCAAGTCATCCCTGCATGGTACCTAATTATAAGACCATAAAGCAACCCAGCGCCCACCCCAGTCTAAGTCTATAGCCCCTCTGGTATAGAGCCAACCAGCACTAAAGGTAGCCGAAGCCGAGTAAAAGACCAACCCAGCCTGGTTTCTCATCCAACAAACATAAAATCACTACCACCCAGTCTGAAAACCGTCCTGTAAAACCTCTACCACAATAGAAAACCTACAAACACAAGCTAAACCTACAGGCGACACAATGACAGGGAGGAGGCAACCAACATGTCAACCTCTCGCACCCGCATGCTAGGCCATCGACCCTAGGAACCCACTTTGCCAGTTGCCTCTGAAGAGCGTACCGGTAAGGAGGACCTGTACCCACTACCTGTCCTCCAAGCAAAACAAGATAAACATAGGAAATACATAGAGGTAGTAGCAGACCAAGAAGGTCAGTGGGACCTATCTCCCACCCGTGGTGCCATGCCCTCTCCTGCCAGACCTGTAGCTAAATCGAAGAAACCAAGCAAACTCCACAAAGCCCAGCATGCAAAGCCCAAACAAGTCCAAAGTGGTAGTCGCAACCCACTATCCGCACAGATGGCCATCAACCAGCCGGTCCATCGAGGAGCTTTGCAGCATTCAGCAGCTTTACTTAACAGCCCAAGCTGGACTGGAAACACTTAATTAGACCTCACCGAACCTGACACAGGCCCGACCGGTGCTCACAGGTGCCTCTCCCTCCCCAGTCAACCCTCCTCAAGCCCCACACACTAGATTCCACAGAGCCCATCCAGCCTCCTCAGCCTCTCAGATACATTAACGATCCGATAGCTACAGGACAGCCCATACCAAAACCTATCAGGCAACCACTAGTCTTGATCACACCAATAGAGCTCCAACCCCCAGTACCTTGTAGCAACAGTGGCCCACCAGCTACAGCTGGGAGCCGCAAAGGAGGTAGCACCGACACCTGAAGGCACCGGCACTAGCCTCACTGTCCAATCCAGTCAAACCGAAGTTCAACCAAGTTTGGAAAGAGTAGGCAGAGCCAGTCAATGCCAGCCCCACAGGTCTACCAACAGGCACACACCAAACAACAGGTAAGAGGCACCCCCAACTGATGCGACATGAAGGAGGAGGATGAGTGAACAGAAGCAGACAAACAGAAGATAGGCCCCACTTGCAATGGGTGAAGCCGCCAACCACAATCCATAACCAAACTACCCAAATACAAATACAACGCGAGTGCCTGGTAGCCAATTATCTCACACCCTCCCAAGCAGTAATGAAAAACCATACCAGAGAGTCAGATTTTTCAGGATCAATGCCATCTCCACTGAGGTGAGGAGGAGACACCTGACTGTGCTACCGTAAATGCCGCAAGGACATAACTTCCAAGGGAACAGTGATAAACAACATCGTAGGATTCCAACTATAGAAATGTAACGTAATGAGAAGAGGCTGAGCAGGTACTGTCCTGTTACCTGAGAGGTGGTATGGCTAGTACAATGAGCTGAGGATACAGGATTGTCTTCAAGCCAACCTGCGGGCATTTTGTATCATGAGAACTAAGAACTCCATTAAAAGCCAACCAGAAACATGAGCTGGCTCAGAGAACAACACGGGTGATCCTCCTAAACACCATGTTCAATCCCTCTAATCGAACACGAAACCTGCGAGTAGACTATAAACTGGAAGCTGAAGATGTTTTACCGAAAGGGACTCATAAGTGATTGTAATGAATAGCTCAAAGTGCCAGCATCGCGAGATAACCAGCAGGTAATGAAACGTGAAGCAAACAAGTAATCCACCACACAACGCCAACTGACCTCAATACTAAGAACCCCAGAGACTAATAAGTGAACTCAGATATCTCTCCCAGAATCAAAGGCGTCAAGGCCCATTAGGGATGCGAAACAAATACTGCGGGCGAAACGACAGCAAGGATGAGGAAAAGTACTTGGAACCAAGTGGGAAGAACCTATCCTCGTTGGCCATACCGGCCTCCTTATATAGTGTTCTTCCCACCCGTAGTCATGTGACTCAAAGTGGTCACATGCATGAAACCTATGAACTCATAACGAGGTCATATGCTAAATATCAATTATATGTGCAAGGCATACCCGTAAGGCACACTTGGATGGCATACTCGCCAGGCACCTATCCCATAACTCATATTCGAGTCATGTGCGAAACATATCAAACCATCATATAACAAATCATATGACTCAAACGTGTCATATGCACAAAACAATACCATACCTATAGCTTATAATCATGCGTCATGTGAAAATCCTTTCCATGCCAAGCCATATCCATGACACATGAACCTAACTAATCAATGGTATCAATCAATACACTTTAATAAAATTAATTAAGTATCAATACTATACTTAAAACAAAACATAAAACAAAACTAAGTATCGAACAATACTTAAAGCAAACCAAGTAACCGAGTACCTGTAGCTGTTACAGCTTTCAAGAATACCTGACATTGCGAGTTATAATCAGAAAAGTACATAGTAGTATGATAAATATATGTAGTCCACGAACACTCAGATGCGTAATATAAATATCGAAGTGCCTTCTAAGCTTTAGACATTATCAAGCAACAGAAAAGAGATCTTAACAAAATAATATTGTTTTTA
This sequence comes from Tuber melanosporum, assembly GCF_000151645.1. Classification (NCBI taxonomy): domain Eukaryota; kingdom Fungi; phylum Ascomycota; class Pezizomycetes; order Pezizales; family Tuberaceae; genus Tuber; species Tuber melanosporum. The sequence goes on from NW_003299099.1 coordinate 74,067, forward strand.
TGATTCTATTTTACTTTAACAAATTTACTTGGCTCTTAGTAGTTATAAATGAAAAGAGTGAACCCGAGTCTTGCTAGACAATCTCCATCTACAGAAACAAATTTCGATTGACTTAGACAATTCTGAAGTTTATCAGATTCTCTCTGCCTAGAATTTACAGCACAGTTTAAACTTGAATTTCCTGACTGGGATATCATTATAATGGAGGATAATGCTCCCACACATATCCTGTCACAAATGTGGCTTGGTGAGGAAAAGGTTTTCACATGACACATGGTTATGAGTTACAGGTATGTTATTGTTTCACACATATGACTAATTCAAGTGATATGATTTATTATGTGTAGAATTTGTGATGCTTTCGCACACTGGTTAAATATGAGTCATGGGACGTGCACCTGACAAGTATGTCCTACCAGTGTGCCTTGTGGGTATGCCTTGTGCATATGATTTATGTTTTGCACATGACCTCGTTATGAGGTCATGGGTTTCACGCATATGACTAAGTCAAGTCATAGGATTTGTTTATTGTGTTATGATTAGTTTATGAGTTTTTGCACATGACCTCGCTATGAGGTCATGGGTTTTGAGCATGTGACTATTTTGGTCACATGACTGGTTTGTTATGATTTGGTTTCATACATGTGACCACTTTGGGTCACATGACTATGAGCGGGAAGAACACTATATAAGGAGGCCAATGTACCCAAGGAGGATAGCTTCTTCACACTTTATTCTAAGTACTTTTCCTCCTTCTTTCACCCCGTGTGGGTAGTGAAGGTTCCGTCTCAATCCAATCGGAGCCCTTGATTTCTATCTCATGATAGGCTTCAAGTCTTTAACTTCAAACACCTTTCAGGGACTTCGTTGTTATACCTCCTTCTAAGTTTGCTGGAAGCCTTTTCTTCCTTGTACTTATCCTGTCGGTTGTTCACTATGGTCGCCTCCTCACAATCACAATGACTAAGCGAGCCTCTGCTCCCTCTGCCACATCTGCTCTACATTTATCGGTGGTTCTATCTCGTACCATCGAGAAGAACTTCGCCCTAGAGGCCGAAGTCTTTCGCCTTCGGCATCACATCTCTGTCCTTTCTCGGCGATTTTGTCACGCTGGGAAAGAGATATCTGCTTTGTCGGCTGGTCTCAAGAATGAATGTGCTATTAATCGCCGTTCTTTCACGATATTGGCCGCTGATATTCCCACGGTTATTCCCTCTTCGCCTGTCCCCTCGGTCGCTTCGGTTACTACAATGGTCTTGGTTAGGGGGGGTAGGCTAGACCCTGAGAGTGCTCAGGGTCTGGCGGAAGAGTTCCCTCCGGGGAATGTTGTGCCAACAGTGATCCCAGCCCCTCCTGCAGCTTCGGCTTTGGTGGGTAGTGTGGGTGGACCGGTTCCTGATTTGTTGGGACCGCTTGAGGTGCTTGCTCCTGGTTTGGGTACGGTGGATCCTGGTGTGGTGACACCAGCCACAGTGGTATTACCCCTTTCAGGGGGGCAGGTGCCTGAGTCCTCTGGGGCTGAGCCTGTGGCTGGTTGGGGTAATGCCTCTGGTGGTATCCCTCCTGTGGCGGTGGGTAGTGATGAGGGTGGCCCATTCACTCCTGTTACTAGAACTGCACCTGGGGGTGAGAAGAGGAAGAAAAACAAGAACCACCAGGTCAAGCAAGACCAGACCTTACCTGTGCCACTTGTTCCCGACTCAGAAGGGTCATCGCCTTTGCCGGTTGGCTACCGCAAAACAGCTACTACAGAGTCCGTGGCGGGTTCACTGCCTGCGGAGCGAGCTGAGGAGTTAGAGGAACAGTTGAATACCTGGGCTTGTTTGGTCAAGTGCTGGTAGCTTGGGGACTATCTCGTTCTGGCTGCTTCCGGCGAGGTTTTTGGACAGAGCTGACAGTCCAGTACCCCCCTGATTCTCTACGACAGTTCATACCCCCTCGGCTAGGTAGCCTTTCACCCTGTAAGTTGGCTTTCCCACGTGTCTACGCGCTTGTGAGTTGGGTATTTCTTTTGATTTAGAATGGGGACAGGTACCGCGACAGTCGGCGGGATGTCTCAGAATCATTGAGTGGGAGTACTCATGTGGGTTTCTACTGTGGAGGAGGTTTTTGCGGGGTTACATTCAGGTGGCGGTAGTGGAAATTTTGTATTTTGTATGAGTAGCTTGGCTAGTGGGTAGGCTGGGCTGAGGAGGACTTGTCTTTACCACTGATGGCTTTGTATTTGGTGTTCGTGTTGGAGCATAGCGCGGGCATGTTTGAGGTATGGGGTTGGAGGTTGAGTTAGTCCGTAGTTTGTGGTATCCGGGATGCGACAATGTGGGGGCCCAGCCCTGGGGCTCGTCGTATGCCAGTGTTGGCAGTATGAGTTTAAATAGAATTAGATTAAATTCTAAGTCCTTTTCCTACTTATTACTTTAACAAATATAAAGCACCTTTATGACCTTTATCTTTATTGCAACGTTATCGTTATGCCAAGGAGAGCTCTTCAGGAAGAAGAGTTAGAGAAAGCTTATGATAGGCGTTTCTGATAGAAGCCAAAGGTCTTGTACTATTGGTAACATAGGCAGTGGCCTAGTGCTATCGTAAGATTAATGAAAGAAACAGAACACGAGCAGTATCGTTCCCAGTCACCAAGAACTAACTATCCAAGGAGGGATCGTTACATATCTACTATTATCACGATATCCTGCATGAATGATTGGGCAATTAAAAGCTTCTTTGGCCAGCCTACTCTGTCAACTGAAATCCTATTGAGACTATCTGGAGCCAGTTAAGAGATATGTTTCATGTGCTTATTGGCCCTCAAATGACTTCACGAGACATCTGTACAGTTCTTGAACAGGCAAGTGAGACTTTTATTTATTTTCTTCCCTATTCTAATATTCGCTTTATCTAATCTAAAAATAATTTACAGAAGTAACAAAACTATCCCGCGCTCAATTAAATCGTCATATAGATTTGATATCTGACCTGATTGAGGCTTGTATTGCAGATGAAGGGGGTAACAATTTCAATTTCTAGTTTAGTTTTACTTTTTTTCTCTTCCTCTTTTTGTATTCTTCAAATTGTGATTTTCAAATACATAATAACATCTTTCGTACACCTACATATATATCTAGAGTATCAAACACTTAATACTAGTACTCTGATTAAGCCTGATGGCACTAATGCATGCCTAGGCACAGTAATGCAAGCCTGGTCATGTTCACAAATGTCAGGACATCACAAGTACAATTACAGCGCGTTATAAAGAACGACAAGAGTTAGGGGGGGTTTGTTCGTTATCCTATGGACGGATGAGACATGCAGATTCACGGCCTTCCTAGTTAGGTTAGTACTTGCAAAAGAAACATACATTAGTAAGCCATTCTTGTAACCTCACCTAAACAATCATAGATAATTGTGATTCTACTTAAATTGATCAAAATGGATTCAGCCTAATGGTCAGCCCTTCGCAAGTGGGAAATAAACATTATAACAGTACCAAAGGGAAGCCGCAAATGGCCTCCTACAAGTAAACCAACTGAAGAGACTTTGGTAAGTTCTGTTACATGGTGGAATGGAGGGCACATAGCAGGAAACTATGATTACTGAGTTATGTATCAAAGGCAAAAAAAGTCAAGAGTGCATCGAAGAGGCCAGAGGGGAAAGTGAAGAAGATATCGGCAGAGAATGCGAAAATCCAAGAAAGCCTACCTGAACCCCCAGAATTCAAAGCATATGAAAGTCCATTTTTGGTACATCAAGCAAGTACAATTCTCCCACCTGAATTCGGCAGCAACTCCGAACCGCTTGCTCTCTTGAACCTGTTTTTTGAAACTGATATCTTAGCCCAAATCATTATCAATACCAACCACTATGCAGAACTCAAACAGCAAACAGCTGAGGGCAACCAAGACTCCTCAGTTACTATCAGCCCATCCATACCAATACCTCCTAATCCACTCAGTATCTCCCACCCAGAGTCAGTTCCACACATGCCATACCAACCCATTCTCAACCCTCCAGCCGTACATCCTAGTGTACCTCCTATTGCCCCAGAACCTCAGTCTTTCCCGCAGCCTTGGTATCTAGTTGGTGTAGAAAAATTGCAAATCTTTATAGGATTGCAGATATGGATGGGGGTACATTCCTTACCTGCTATTGAGAATCGCTGGAATTAGGAGATACGGCATCCGATTATGCACAACATGTCCTCTAATCGGTATAAGTAAATGAAACATTATTTCCATATTTCGCCACCAGATGAGACCTACGATCGAGTAAACTGGTGGCATAAAATGGAGCCACTTGCATCCCACCTGTGCCAGCATTTCCAAGAACACTTCCGGCCATCCTTACATGTTTCATTCAATGAAATGATGGTTCTCTGTCAAGGCCAGTCAGCACAGACTATCACGATACCCAGAAAACCAATAGATCAGGGGCATAAAATCTATGCTCTCTGTGACCAGGGATATACGTATCTGTTTTTATTTTATTCTGGTGCTGTGGGGAATGAGGTTAGTGACTTTACCAAAATGACCAATCAGTATACAAATATTAGCAAGGAACGCTTTCTTACCTTGTTTAATTCCAGTGGGCAACAACTTTCAGTTGAAGAAGAAAAAAAACTCTCAAGCGGCTTTTCCCCGACCACCCTGGCAGTATGCCATCTTGTTTTTGCCCTCCCATTTCTGTCCAGTCTGATTAACATCTATATGGACAATTACTTTACCAATATTTCCTTATTCTGGTACCTGAGGGATCACAGAATTGGTGCTATTGGCACTACTCAGGCCCAGCATCACAATTTCCCTTCTGCTTTTTCGATTAGTAAAGAGATAACCTCAAAGCTTTTGGAATGAGATCACCTCTCAGGTATCGTAGTAAATGGTGTTTGTACTACCCTATGGCAGGATAATAATACTGTTTTTTTAACTACAATTTACAATCTTTGTCAGCTAGTTCTCAGTAATCGCAAAAAACCAAAAACAAGCAGCTCCAATGCAGTAGCTGCAAGAAAGCCATTTGGAGACAGCGAACACTAAAAACTTCTGCCTATCCCAGCTCTTGTTGACGACTACAACAAGTGCATGGGTGGAGTCGACATCGCCGACCAGCTTCAAAGTAATTATCCGTCGCATCAAACCAGTCTACGTAACTGGCTTCCGCTCTGGTTTTGAATTCTGGATATGGCAATTACAAATACCTACCTCATTGCTCACTTGATTAACTCCAAGTATCAGTATAAAGCCTTCCGCCGTAAGCTTGCTCTTGCCCTTGCTGAGACTGGCTGGTCTCAGCTACATCCTCTTCTTACAAACCCTAAACCCAACCTGCATGCCTATGTCACAGCAAAGACATCCTTACTGCCTTTCTCTTTTTGTACCACTGGTGCCCATCTACAAATGTTTTTACCGAATAAAAAATACCAATGCTGGTATTGCTGGTTTAAAAAATGTCAAGGCGACCCTAAAAACCCTCCTCCAATACATGAATGGGCTGAGATTCTACAAAAAATGAAGGTAAGTGAGACAGGTATTTGGTGCACTTTATGTGAGATACCTCTTTGTAAGCGAAATAAGTGCTTTTTTTGATTTTCATACTGTTCTGTAATGGCTTGTGGTTTGTTTTCCTACAAATAGCATTATTCTTGGAATTGGCTTTTCGGTTGAATTTGATATCACGTGAGCAAATTAACTACAATCTTCTGCCAAGACCCTTGGTTCTAGCTACCATATTAGGAAGGCCGTGAATCTGCATCTCTCATCCGTCCATGGGATAACGAGGTTTTGGGGTGAATTCCTTATAGCGAGTCCTGTTTGTATGGGAGCAGGGGTCTTGGTTCCCGTACGATTCATTCGTAATGGCGAGGTTTCCCATACAAAGAGGTCCATTATAGCGAGGTGCGACTGTACTTAGGGGACAAACCTCCATCGACCACCGGCAATTATCATAACCAACACCGCAAGGCTCGAAAGCCCCACCCCGCGAATTATCCTCTGGCAAAGCCACAGCGGAGATAAACATTTATCCCAACGTGTCGATTTTTTTTTTTCGTATGACATACTCGAGTAGTACCGCACCCGGTTTACAGTAAACTACCCAACCTTCCAGAGCGATCGAATGCGCCAACACTAATAAACATTAAAGAAAAAAAAGGAAAAAGGAAAAAGGAAAACCCAGCTGAGCGCCCACCTTCTCCACTCCAGAGCACGCAAGGGGTCGGTCGAAGGGAAGGGACCTTCCTCCGGGTGTTTGCCAGATATCAATTCGACTACTCGTGGACTCCCGGGAGCAAGAATCACATCACGCACAAAAATGCAAACCTGATGGAAGTGTGGAATCGAAGGAAAAGAAAAGAAAACGTAATACACCCGATCGCATTAGAATAGAAACCAAGAACTGTGCGAGGGTATACAGAGAATACTCCCTGTTCCTCCCCCCGCCCATTTCTCCATCGCTTTTTCAGGAGCAAAGATACTGGGCCTACTCGTATCAATCGAGCATTACTACTCGAGTAGTACCGAGGCACAGGGCAATGCTGTACTCGCGCTCCGCAAACCTCTCTACAAAAACTATCGTATTGGAACCATGCTAGGAAAATCTTAAACCGGCAACATTGGGAGATATGTCTTGCTTAGTAACACATGTTAATTGTTGTTGTTCCGTCCAAATTTACTAGAAATACAAGTTAATTTGTGTTGATTGCCAAGGATAACTTGCATATTTACAGCACCGTCAGCTAATAACTAGATGCGACATCTGGGTTTGAGCACGCCTAACTTTGGCCTCTATCTCACTTGGATGGGTAAATATTTTAAAAAATTAACTCTCGATTGGCCAAATCTCCTACATCTCCTCTATCGAATGATAGAGAGAGAGAAACAAAATCAAAGTTTGTTGTTGTGGAGAGCCCCTTAGCAGTTTGAAATTGGGGAATTTCTCCGGAACCCAAGTGCCCTGTTAAAGAATTCCCCCACCACGCGATACTTGCCCAAAACCCACGCAACACCTAGACTACTCGTACGGTACAGTACCGTACCTAATTCCACCAAGTAAAAGCAAACCATCTCTTCCCCTCCCACACACACCGCGAGCCACCCGCAGAGAAGACCGAGCTCTACAACATGTCTCTGTATACTGGGGAGAGAGGGGGAGAGGGAGAAAGCTCTTGGCTTTTATGTAAAGCTTTTATGTGGCCATGTGCGGTCTGGTAGGTAAGGTGCGGTCGTCGTCGCGGTGAGTCGGCCACAGTCTATATCAGAGATCCCGGAATGGTATAGTTTGAGCCTATGTTGTTTCAGCCTCCTGCAATTCTCAGGTGGGAATATTTACAATACTATCGAGCTGGCGGGATGGACTACCGGTACTCGGGTGCCGGTATTGTACTAGTACTGTACCTGTTATGATAACTTTCGCTGTAGACGGCCTCCCAGGCCACCCGGACACCCCCCTCACTCAGACAGCTAAACCCAAACAAGAAACTCTCCAGTGGTTTACTTAGGTGAACTGTGGCAACTGTGGTAATCACCACTCGTTGCCTCACGCAAACCCACCAATGAGCACCTGTCCGGGTGGGGGGTGTCCGGGAAGCCTGGGAGGCCGTCTATCATATGGGTGCATTTCAGCGAAAAGTACCAAGATTGCCAACAACCACAAAACAAGTCGAATGGCTCTCAGTATTTGCTACAAGGTAGAGTACCCCCTGGACCTCTTGAAATATATTTAATTTTAAAATTGAACCAACAGTCCACTTGTAATGATTATTTTGAAAATTTGTCGTAAAATACTTTTTTACATAGAAATATAGCCCACTCCTGAATGCACATGTGTCTAAATTTTCAAATATTTTCAGGAGTAGAATCTATAGTTATTTTAAGGTTTATTGAAATGTCTCCACTTTCTTGAAAAGTAACAGACATAATTAACCTGTACCACAAAGACCAAATGCAACAAAAGTAAAAATAAGGGTATAGGTAAAACTTCTCATATGAATTATAAGAGTGAGATTTGATGAAATAGAGTGCAATTATCTCCTAGTTAGGTTAGAGAGAAGGTTAATGTAAGATAGCTGGTAGATAAGTCTATTTGAAAGAGAATCTTAATACTTTTACTTCCTTCCTGACAGCAAACTTCTTCTTATATCACAATTTCCAGTTTCTAAAGATTCTTTTTGATCTAATTAGTTTGAAAATAACTATGGATAGAGATTCTAGTTCTTGCTCTTCTGAGAGTTATGCTGATAGCTCAGACTCGGGGTCTGATAGTAGTACAATTGATAATCAAAGTTTATCTGGTACCGGTAAGTCTTAATTCTAATTGCTTTAAATTTAACATGTTAATACTAAGAGAATAAACTTGACAAGATATTGAGGATGATGAACTAGCTGAGATGCCTACCCAGCGCTTGAAAACACTCCTTCATGCCTGTTCTTGCTCACAAAAGTGTGTTCAGAAAGCAGATCCTGAAACATGGATAAAATAGCTTACCTATCATGATGGACTGTCAAGAAAAGAGAAAAAGGTAATGATAACATACCTTCTAACACCCCTGTTATCAAATAACAAAACACTGTCAAAGCAGTGGGAAGCACAGCATAAGGATTATCATGTGCATAAGCAGGAATATAGAAAGATTAAGTATCTCCTTCACTTTGTTGATACAGTATGTCTAAAGGTATTTACAACCTTTTGGAACATTTCCTCAAAACGGCCTTATGCTCTAATTCATTACTTACATAAAACTCAAATGCCTATTCCCAAACCACATGGTAATCATAGCCATATTCCTGCTAATAAGATACCACCAGAGGCTATAATAAAGGTAGAAAAGTTTCTCCTAGGTATGATGGAGGAAGAAGGTGAAGTGATTGCAACACGTACATATAAGCGGAAGTTGACAGATGGGAAAGTTGTGCGCTATATGGAGGTAGAAAAGATCATTTACCTTCCATCTCATCTTTCCTATCATACAATTTATAAGATGTATCTTATGTCTATTGGTTTGCATGAGGTAGAGGTACAAGTCTCTTTTACAAAGTTTTATCGGATATGGAAAAGCTCTGAGACATTGCGCTTTATGAAAATTCGGAAAGCCTCCAAAAATGTCTGTGATGAGTGTACCATATTGCGAAACCTATCTAAAGGTCAGGAGAACTTAGTAGTAGGTATTGGTGAAGAGGTTGATAGTAACAAGCTATTGAATATGGAAATTTCACAGCAGGATGAGAAGGTAAGGCAACTAAAAGTGCATCAACAAGAGTACAGAGCATGTCGTTTAGCTTATGAAAATGATATTCAACAAGCAAAAGATCTGGGATCTGAGGTAAGTGCTTTTTCCTTTGATTTTCAACAAGTGGTTGAAATACCCAGAGTCCCATAACAGCCATTTCAATGGTACTATTGGTCTCCATTCAAGTTATATGTATTTGGTATAGTTGATGATGTAATTAATAAGCATTATCATGCTATGTTTACAGAAGCACAGCAGGGAAAGGGGGCTAATCAAGTTGTGTCAATTTTGCATTGTTTCTTGACCGCAATCCCAAGACTTAAAGCCCAGATTCACCTCTGGGCAGACAATTGTGGAGGCCAGAATAAGAATAAGACAACGTTGTGGTATCTTTGTTGGCTAGTTGTAGCTCAGGATATAGAGGAAATTGTACTGGGATTCCAGATCAAGGGTCATACAAGAAATAGTGTAGATCGTGGCTTTAGAACAGGGAAGCAAAAGGCAAAAAACAAATAAGGTTTGAACTCCTGAAATGTATGCAGCACTGGTTGATACTACTCATAAGGCAGGTAATATAAAAGCAATACAGTTTTTCAATGATCCTCCAGAAACTATGTTTCAAAATTAGGAGTCAGCTCTTAAGCCTTATTTGAATGCCATCAAAAGAATTCAAAGCTATCATTTCTTTCGTTTTCTTTCACTGAATCCAGGTATTGTTGAAGTAAAGAGACTACCACAAGATGAGTGGATGAAGGTGGATTTACGAAAAAAGGACTTTGCCTTACCCATGTTTACGAAGATTGAACCATGTGAACTTCCAGATACAGGATTGAATCCAGAGAAACGTCACGATCTCTGGAATAAATATTCTCCTTATGTTCCATCTCAGTACCACAATCAATAGTACTACTCAAAGCCATATGATCAACTAATTTCTACTGTACGTGAAAAGAATAATCTATGGGCAATTAATGCTAAAGGAGTCCAGTGTGAGCTGGCCCAAGAATCAGATAGAGGTGCGAACTCCAATAACAAGTTAGCGGAATCTCTAACCACAGTTCCTGTCAAACGAGGTTGTAGTAGACCTCCTGGCTCTAAAAATAAGCGAAAGGCAGTGGATTCAAGTTAAAACACTTATTAATTGTGCTTATTCAGCTCTTTTAACTTTTTTTAATATGTATTATCAATCGATAGTCTTGATTGAACCTATTATTTACCTGTATGATAGAAAATATTTACATAGAATTAAACAGACAGCTGAGTCCAATCATATCCTTGATTTTGATGCTGTTTAGTCTATTGCTGGTTGGACTATTTCAATTTTATTGTGAAAAAAACGTTTTTCTCCTTTTCTCAAAAGGTTGTTGGTTGCTATGCAAACTAAAACTAGTCCTAACTCAAAACAGCTAAAAAGCGAAGTTACTCCTTTTCCCTGAACAGCACCCATATACTTGTATCATATACTCGAGTAATAGAGTGCTGGGCGTCTAGAATCGGCCCTCGCATTGGGGGTGAGACAACCAACGAGCCCCAACAAGGTTTCTAGAGAAAAACTCCTATAACTACTTAAAATTGGATCCTCTTTTATTCTATCGATAGAGCGAGTGCTCGTTGAGGAAGATGGTAAGTGGTGGAATCTTGAAAAAAAAATAGTATGGTAAACATACAAAATTTTAATTTACGCCAAGGCGCTACTTTTTCGCCACTATTACTAAGCCAAGAACAAGTGACAAGAGGTGCTGTCCTTTGGTGTCCAGCACGAGGGAACGACAGTACCGGTATGATACTGTAATCGCGGAATACCGGTACTCGAGTACTCCATTCCACCCCTTCTATGATATCACACCGCGATAGTACTCGTACTCCCACTCGCGAGACAACTCAGCTATCGTAGCTCCTGAGAAGGATCAGCGTTTTTCTGCTAGAACAAACGATTTGCCTCATGGGGGTGTTTGATCTCGTGAACCGGTTATTGGTTCTGTACCGCACGGGGTTAATATTAAGTTCATGGGGGGCTACTCCCTGCCACTCCGTTAGCATGCCAAGTTAAACCCATCGAATCCAAGGCTGACGGGCCGGTTTCCCCCGGCCATCTGATAGGATACTATGAGTACAAGAGTGGGTTCCAAGAACCTCCTTATTACCGTACCTTCCCATATCGGTGCCGGCAGCTGAACACTTCTTCACCTCACTATCCCACCTTCTTTGTCCCTCCCCCAACACAACCCGCAAACCCGAGACACCAAGTCTACTCAAGTACCGTACCTTCCACCCCACGGTAACCGCCCAAAACACAACGGCACCCACCTGACCTCCCCCGAACCTGTGATACTACTACAAGTATCTCCGCCTAGCCGCCACACCGGCACTTTAAGCACGGTACACAATCGATTATACTCTACCATTACGATCCCAAAAAACCCTTGCTAGTCGAGTTCAACTCATGCTTCTCCCTCTCAGGCTCTCTCGAGGAGAGCGCGGGAGTACAAGGTATATATCCAGACCCACCTGCCAAACCAAAAGGAGCCACCAAGGCTTTTCAAAAAGCAAAAATAATAAACAACACTTTTCGGAGCCCCACAAGCCTGTACAATTTCCCATTCTGGCTTTTTTTTGATGGTGGCTTGGGTCCACCACCACCGTCTTTCTCCGTTCTCTTCCTCGCTCGTGATGAACCATTTCTCTTACCGATGGCTCGGGATGTTGAGATTTGTTTTTTTTTGCTGCAGGGCATTGCCTTGTGCAACTTGCCCCGCCGTGGGGGCATTCGCGCCTACTGTAGACCGGTGCGAGAGAATGTTCTGCCTGGCTGGCTGACAGGTCCGACGCCGATGATCTGATTGGGGGCTATCATGCGTACGGTGGTTGTGTGATGGGTGTGACATATGAGAGGTTGTTCTGCGAACTACCGTACTCTCTCTCACAGTTGGGGTATTCGAAGCTTGAATGACGATTTTGCAGTAATGAGTGTACTATTACATTCGGAAGTTGCATTGGGTGTTAAATTTAGCTGATAAGTTAGTGTCCAGATGTTTTGGTAGAATATTTGAATGCGCTAAGGCCAGTGAAGAAGGTAATGAGCTAAAGATAAAATAGATTCCACAAATACCGGAATTGTAAGTTGTGTTACCGCTTTAGACGACTCGACGGTTAAACTATCTATTGGCCACACCCGGGGATAAATTTGAGTAATCTGTTCTAGATGGGCACTTGGCAGACCTCGCACACATCCGTGATGCAGTGTTACCACCGGGGACGTGGGGTTTCGTGGGAAATTTGCCAATTACCAATAACGGATAATTACCAGTTCTATCAACTTGTGATGTGATGAAGTTTGGTACCGTGTGCAGAATTGCGCGCATGCGAGATATACATACATCTCAAAGGCTCTCCATGATTTGGCCGAAGGACTGCATACAGTACGGTACTTTGTAGTACTCGTACTGTGCTGTGCGGGACATTTTTCACCTTGCTCGGGTATCATACAGATATTACTGTAAGCACCCGTAGTTCGAGGTATCATACCTTACTCGTAGACTAACATGATGTCGTTTCTTGACACCCAATCCGGGTGCCATCCAAATGCCTAATACTCCCCACATCAATCTTCCTCCTTCACCTCCGCATGTCCGAGATCCTACCAGGGACGCCGGTAAATTCCCGCACTCCTCGTCAGAGGCTGATAAGTGTCCAAGCTCCCATCTCATGTCACGAGTGGACCCTTTGTGCGAGTATCATTTCCGGTGTGAAGTACCGGTGCTCGAACGCAGGGATCAGAAATTTGGATGGAAACTATCTGCCCACCAACCAATCTACGCACCAATCCCGGGCTCGAAGGTCCTGGTACCGGTACTTGTGCTCGAATAACCCAATGCCACGACCTTCCTCCTCCACCCACTTATCCGAACCTGTCCGACGACGACACCCAGTGCCCCCCCCGTTCGGGTGTCCCTATCCCAGTAGCAAGATTCCGCTCCATTGTGCACATTACCTCAAACACCTATTCCAAGAGAAACACTGCCGTACCCCCCCCGGCTGCCGGGTTCTGCTGAATGATTTTACCTAACTTAGACTCCAGTGGAAAACTGGGCACTGTGCTTGAGTACTCGAGTAGAGGAAGGGTTGAGACTAGACCGGTGGCAACCCAAACCCATGCAAGGAGATACTTGTAGGACGACGAAAACCAAACTCGTTGGTCTACAGCAATAGGAAGGTTTGAGTTTTACTCTTGTGGGGCTAGTCGTTCTTACGCTAGTTATTCACCTTTATATGCGATATTATCCCTGCATAAAACTAACTGAGCGTTTGGTGTTCACAATAAAAAAATAATAATTCTCTAACTAAAGGCGCCGATGGAGATGGAGTATCAATTCACTGAGGCCAAATTCTTGTCGCCCCCCCCCAACACAATGTGCACGATGGAGCAGAATCTTTAATAGCTCCTACTTTGGCATGATTTTTCTCCCTCTCGCCTCTGGCGAATTATTGCCGGGTCAGGTGGTATCGGTTGCGCGGCACTGGGAACGGTTGTTGGGGCACAGCAGCGTGGTAACTCGTATCTCGTTGGTTGACTAAGGCTGACCTCCATCCCTCCTTCCCCCACGTTGACCGAGACCTTTTCCTTGCTTTTCTCTTTGGTTTTGAAGCCTGTTTGCTTGGCGTCGAGCGTTGGCATCCCAGCTCGTTCCCTGGTGGTCATTTGGTTTCTCCCGCCTAGTGAATAACTTTCCTCGCTTTGACACTAGGCTACTCGAGCACAGGGGGCAAAAGTTTGTACTAACACAGTACGGTGCCGGCAATCGAGTGCGTGTAAGGTAAATTCTCTGCGCACATCTCATACCAAATTCGGACCCAAATGTTGAGGTTTATTCCTCGTATATCTGGTACTGTACGTGTTGAAGGTGCTGATCCCCCACCTTGATGCCCAATACTCGTAGTCCTCCTAATTCAAGCGCAAGTTTCGGACAGCTCGCCGGTATCCCATTATCTCCCAGTCTTGCAAAGAACAACGTGATCCCGTGTCGGAAAGTTGATTGTAAAAAAACCGTGAAACTATGAGTAGAAAATCCGAGTCCTCCAATATGCTCAAGGGCTACCCTATACAATTTATCCATCTTGCCTTGGTCCTACCGTGTCCCCGATAAGAGAGCCTAGAGTTATCTCAGACTTCTGGTTGATTCCAACCGCTTCTATCACTCTTTATCCCTGTCCAACCTTCAAACACTCATCAATAACATTAGCAGTGGAATTCAAAACATAGGCCTTCCACACCCCTGCCGCAACCCGAAAGCTAGGCAGCAATTGCCGCCCAATCTCTGCTTATCGGTAGGCTGTGATCTTCGAATTATGTGTGCATCGTATTGTAAGCAAATCCTTCTCAAACAGATCAACATCTACCCCGCTCACCCCACGAGGCGACGCACTAGCCCCCCCCCCACCCGCCATGAGGTCAGTTGGCAGGCCACGCCCAGATAAACGGGGATATTCGGACCTCTTCTAAATTATCAAACATCCACACCAATACCCCACGAACACCCAGGACGCAATTGTTACCATCACATCTTCTGGCGCTTCCGGGGATCGCGGGTTACTGCCGTAAGGTGCCTTGTGCGGAATGAGGCGGGGAATCCCCCAGTAGTCGGGTATAAAAAGGCGTCCGTTTCCCCCATCACTACATCTCTTCACCGGCAACAAAGCTTTCAACCTCGCTGCATATATATCAACAACTTTCAAACAATCAAACTAGCTTTTTAAACCCCCCCCTTTATACCAAACAAACATCAACATGGGTGGCTGCGGATGTACTACTTGCTGCTCTGGCACCTGCAGTGGAACTTGCCAAGGATGCGGATCTTGCAATGTCAACTCCCTCTCTCTTCCACCCTAAACTGTTGACTTTGGCTGACAACTTGTCCATAGCACTAAATTTCCTCCCCGAGATCGTTACGTGCACGAACTCCTTTGCCGTTCGACCTTCGACTTAGGGCAACACTGGTATTTCGAGGGTGGATGAGTGGTTCGGAGCATGGGTGTGGAGTTATCAGTCAGGGGTTTCTTTTCGATTTTGATTTTTATATCCGGCCGGATTAGTTCTGTTTTGCTTGTCAGTCCAATATAGCAACTTAAACCATCTCTGTTCCAACCCAATCGCTAGTGGAGTATAGTACCCGTCGTTGACACCCCCGATACCTAGTAAAAGTATTTCGTGACATCTAGTAATAGGAATCCATGCTCGACGTGAACATTGCATGTCATATGAACCGCCGTAACACTAGAGCAACTAGGACGCCGGATTATAATTGTGCCATTCTTGATGCGTTACCCACCAAAAGAAATGCAGCTTCGACCTAGCGACTCGGGTACGCTTCATTGTCAGACGGCAAGAGATCACTCTGCCCGGGTAGTCTCCCGGAATGGATAATAAACATGTGGAGCGGAAGTGCTGGTACCTTATCAGCGTCAAGTGACCCCGGCCCCCCTTTTTTCAAAAAAAAAAAAAATCCACCAAGTAGTATAACTATAGCAGAGAGAAGGAACGAAGGGGCAGAAGCCTGTGCTCAGGATGTCGAACACGAAGTGTAACCTGTCTATTAGTATCCCGCTCAATATGTCGAACACAAGTGAAATATGTCTCTTGGTGCCCTGATTATCCGCGTAGGAGCCAGTGGGTAGTCTGTGGCGTTGGAGGCCGAGGCCGAGAGCAAGAATCGTCGGTTATAATAGAGCAAACAAACATTGTATGTCGTGGGCGAAAGGGAGAATGAGGGTCTTTATAGAAAAGAGGGCTACGAGATGCCGTGCCCTCAAGAAAGCTGATAAAAGATACTGCGCAAGGGATTCTGACGTGGATAGTGGGGGGAGCAAGGTGTTTTGTGATGCACTGAAAGAGAGGGGCGGGAACCTTGGGGGCTACACCTAGCCACCAGGGTGTCAAACCAGTTGAAAAGTTTGATCATGAATCGCCGCGAGTAGGTATGACAGAAGATAGATTGCATCATATATATCGCTTCCAGCTGTTCAGGAATAAACCTCTAGGTGGGGTATCTACCGGTAGTAGAACGGGAGAAGAGATAAGACGGAATTTGCTCGTATTATATAATACTGAGCCGCAGAATCTGCAAGGCCTCCAAAGCCGCACCACAACCCCTCTGCAAGGATACGAGAATGAGGCTCGCGAAAGGGACGAATCCATTTCAGCTTCTCTTGACGGATGGAACCTAATAAGGGGTAGAGAGGGTCAAGAATGGTATGAAGAGTTGGTCCATTCTTCCGGCAAAGGTTAGTAGTATCATACAGTCGATGCGAAATAAGATGAAATTTCAATCGTTTGAATAAGCTTTGGGGGAAATGGGACATGGCCATCCGTAACCACTCTAGGATAGTGTATCAGATATGGTTCCCTTGGATTCGGTGAGAGGCAGGAAGTGGGGGGGGGGGGAGTAGGGAAGTATGATATCGTAGAAGTGTTGGATTCACCGGTCGGTTCTTCGGCGCAATATCATACCAGTACTTGTTATAAGTACTAGGGTTTAAGCGGTGGGGGACAGCGTCTCGTCAGCGCATCTACTTATTGCGTGCAATTCCCTCATGGCAATCAACAAACACCAACTTGGAAAAACGACTACGGTAGTTCTTATCTGATCAACCCCAGCTATCCCCCTCGCACATACAATCGCACCTCATTGTCCGGAACTCCATTCTTCGGCACAGTGGGGAGAGAAAGTTGGTGATTCTTGGGGTGAAAAAACCCATTTTGCATCTGCCGCAGTATTGATGACTTCCGTTTTAAACCGTCCATCTGAATAACACGTAACCCTTTTCTTCGTGTTTCCGTCTGCCCTTTAAATCATTTTGATGCGTAATGTCTCGGAAGCACTTCTCACCGGAACATTGTTGGTGATCTTTCATCCTCATTTTAGGAAGCGAAACGCGGGAAGAGCCGCATTTTTTCTACCAAGCCGGCTTGCTTCCACTTTTCCTTTCCATTCCTCGTGCCTCTATTCCTTCCCATGGGTAGTCCCTCCGGCTTCGCCACAGGAATCCGGTTCGGCGGAATAAGATTGTATGAGAGTAGGGGTAAGGTGCTTTCAAGTATCGTGGAGATCCGCAAACAACTATACCTTGTTTTCCGGGCCAAAGAGTGCTATAGAATCCCAATGGTTTTGGCAAGTAATCCGGTTTTGTGGGCTTCAGGGCAGCGAGGCGCCACCGCAGCTTCACCAGAGCGAGTTATACTGGATAAGCTACCCCCTTATTCTTCCCACAGTGTGCTGTTTCCTCGCACGGGAACGGATTCCGAATGGAATGGACAATTTGGGGCCACCTCGGGCCTCTTCTGCCCCGGATGGTGTGTGAATAGCTAACGGCACTCACTATATGTCCCGGTATATCCTGCCAAGGGCCTTTTCCCCCAGCACTCCTGCCAGAGGTAGTGATCATGGTACGCCGTGGTACAGTACAAGGGCGACGCACGCTGGGCCGTAAAACTATGTCCTCGGAACTTCCCTACCCGTAAGCCCTGCTAAGGTGCAAATAAAACAGTCTCTAGATGCCATGATAAATTGTGTTTAATTAGACTTCGCGCTAAGGCGTCCAGAATTTCCTCTGAATTATAAGGAGGAAAACACAGCCGACCTTATTAGGAGAGGCGACTCCGATCTCGGACGTGAGGTCCAATTCCTCCAGTTTTCATCCTGCTATCGCAACGTATTATTTGAGTATGATATGATACGGTACCCCAAGATTCTCCTGCTGACTCAGCTGAGGCTCCAAGAGGGAGCGGGCCTGATTTCCTTTGGAGGCCCGGCTCGAGCTGCAAAAAGAGGGGCAAAACATCTCTGACACGTTGCCACCCGCAAACTTCTAAATTTACAGTAGGCACCCTCAAGATCTACTCTCCCTCTTCCCGCACTTCGCATTCCCACTTCTTTAGGTACTCAGTCCTTCTGAAGGCTGTCCAAGCTGACTGGTAGGCTCAACTCTCGTTCGGAATAACGCTCATCAGTATACTACTCCATCGTGCGGCAGAGTTAGGTGACAGAATCACGCCAGGGCTCGGCCGTTGGCAAGAATCGTGCCCTCCAGGAAGAGTGTCTCGAAATCCCCAGAACCAACGCCAAGCTATCATACATAAGGTACCTGGAGTCTGTCTCGCTTTCCCGGACATTCAAGTGCAGCGAGGCTTAGGCTTTTGCCTTAAGAGTCAATTCACACCTTAACCATTGATTTGTACTAGTTAAGATCTCTTCCCATAGATACATAGATAATTCGGCAAGCAAACTTACTGCGGAAGATTCAGCGCACGATCGTTATGAACCC
The DNA here is from genome assembly GCF_000151645.1 of Tuber melanosporum. Taxonomy (NCBI): domain Eukaryota; kingdom Fungi; phylum Ascomycota; class Pezizomycetes; order Pezizales; family Tuberaceae; genus Tuber; species Tuber melanosporum. Next base: position 92,605 of record NW_003299099.1, read on the forward strand.
CTCCATTGAATCGACTAGCGGTGGCTCGATACGCGAGCGAATGGCAATGCTACAGCTAAATCAAGTCAGGCGCAACGCCTCAACGCCGCCTACAAGAGTGGGACCGCCCGCACCCCCACCTCTTCCCCAGAAGAGAGTCCCACCTCCGCTCCCCACAAGAAAGATGAGTCGTTCATCGCTGGCCAGCTGCTCCAGCTCCAGCTCCAGCTCTGGTTCGGACGGGGGCAGCATCACTACTATTGGGTCTAACCCTCCGGGGAGGTCGCTCCCACCACCTTACACTGGCGAGGAATCTCTACCCGTACAATTTGCAGAGAAACCAAAGGTCCACGAACAATTGACAAAAACCCCGCCTTCGCTCCCGGCAAGGTCGAAGACAGCCCCTGTGCTTCCTCCACGAGGTTTACCACCTCCTCCCCGAGGTCCACCACTACCTTCTAGGGCTAATATGAGCCCAACGCGAAACCAGGAACGACCCCAACCAATCCCTCGACGATTGCCTCCGCCACCCTCGAGTTCCGTCCCCCCTCTCCCAAACCGACTGAAGCACCCCGCCGAATCTCATCCGGAACCTATCAGCTCCCGTAGCCCACCACCAATCCCCAGGTCGACCCGCCCACCACCGGTGCCCCTCTCTACTCGCCCAGATCTGAGTTCTTGTCTCTCCCCTGCTAGGCCATGCCTTGTTTGTTACGACTTTTCAGGGCCGGACAAGCACGCGTCACTACCTCAATTCGAGAGGACTCGTGTGGGATCATTGCAGCAGCTAGCGATCGGCTTAATAAGCCCTTTTTCAAGCACGCTGGATAGGGCAAGGACAATATTCACGTGGTTACACTACAATGTTTCCTACGATGTTCATGGTTTTCTCAATGGGAAAATGGCATCTCAGGACCCCGAGGGAGTGCTCCAGAGTGGAACAGCCGTGTGCGCCGGATATGCTGGATTGTTTAACAAACTTGCTACCTATGCGGGGTTGGAATCAAAGGTGGTCTCGGGTCATGGAAAGGGCTACGGGTTTAGTCCTGGAGAGCCCTATAAAACGAACCATGCCTGGAGTGCAGTAAAAATGGATTGGGGCTGGCATCTAATTGACTGTTGTTGGGGAGCAGGCTCCATCAATGGCCCCCCAAATCCGGGTTACAATAAACGCCTAGCACCAGAACACTTTATAAGCCCTCCCAACGTCTTCGGCAGACGTCATTTTCCGGAGGATTCAAGTTGGCAGTGCAGAGAAGACGGGAGGATAATAGACTGGGAGGAATATATGACTCCCGACCAGGAAGAGCCCGAGCCACTGCGTTACTTACCCTTTGGGGAAGAATTTGGGTTCTCGGAGAAGGCAGTACAACCTCCCGTCAATAATATTGACGCCTTCGTCGGGAAGAAAACAGTGTTCTCCCTTGGCCTTCCATGCGAACATATGTCTCGGAAAGAAGAATGGGTGCTCTTCCTAGTCATAGGCGAGTTCGACGATGAGAACTGGATGTTAATGGACAGCGACGGGCGGGGGCGATATCAAATTGAGGTCCAGCTGCCGAATCAGCGAGGGCTCAAAGTCGGCTTGTACCATGCTGTGACATGGAAGGGGAATGATGCCAAAGGATTGTCGGCGAAGGAGTGGCAGGCCGAGGTCGGAAAAGTGGCATGGAGTTGGTGTCCTATCATTATTTGGGGTGCCGATAAATAGTCCTAAACCGGGGAAACGAATCTATAGATTGTTAGAGTCACGTCCCAACGGGTTCGAATTCGTAATTACTATTACTGTCGGGTTTTATTTTGTTTTTCCAAATAATATGACCTGTGCCCGCGGGCTTTAGCTGTCGGTGGGGTTGATGTGAGAGAGATCATTCCCGATAATTCGCTTTATTATAGTGCGGGGGCATAGGAGTCATGGTTCGCGGACAGGTGTTTCAAACAGCTTGAATCGCAAATACGCTTGCAAAATAGTCTTAGATCCATGTATCATATAAGCAGCCGGTGTGGTTCCTTGCGGTGAACTCTACGTCCCATGGGCAGAGAAGATTCGAAGCAAATTGATTCCAATCAACCAAAATTCTCCGGCTTAATTCTATTTCCACCATGGTGGAGAGGGCATATTAGAACGGCGCACGCTGCACACAATCTTCTAGCATGCGCAGGAAAGCTACCACCAAGCTTTGAGCATTTCGAGGGTACGGTACAATAGAACCAGTAGGGGTATTCAGAGTTAAAACGATGATTTTTCAGCAACAAGTAAACAGGGAAACACGTATCAGTCAACCTTATGCTTCTAGCCAATTGTACTGCTATGTTCCATATAGTTTGTTTGAAAACCCCCACAAACGCGACAGGATAATAGTACAAGTAAAATAGATGCTAAGTTTACCGGTCGAAGTTACAACTTTTAATTCCAATCACCCGGTTTGTTCTTAATTATTGTCTTTTCCTGCCCTGTATTTTAAATAAGTGAAACAAAATCCTTATGACTCGGAAACTATTTACTATTAACTATTTACATTCTCTTAGGAACGGTGTACTGCAAACCTCACGAGATGCCCCAAAACTTAAAATGGCGGGTCGAAGCTAATTTGCCAACCGGAACACAAAGTTTATCTCGGGGGGGACCAGGGAATAGCATAACGGTAATGTGAGCAGAATCGGATGGTATCATACATAACTTAGCCGTTACGGAGTAGTTGTATGAAAGGTTATGTACTTTCGTAAACTTCGTCCTCTTACTATGCTCGCGTCCCCCTCCATCTGAACTAATGGTGAGAACGGGGGGTATATATGAAGCATAAAGAAATCATCCTAATCCTCCCATGGACCGGCAGACATATCCGCTCCCAACCCTGCGCATCCCGATTCCCCCGCCCACTTCCCGTGATAGCGGGGGGAAGGGACATGTCCGCAGAAGACTCTCCGTATCATAACTCACCACAAAACTCCGGGACAATGGGAGCCTCGCGACATTCCTGTGGCCCCCAGAATTCACCACGACCCACCATCTTTCTCCACAAACTCTAGCAGTACTAGGGCGATGCTGAGGAAGTCGTCAGCAAAAGGGTGAAGCCCAAGGAATTCTCTGTGGGAGTTGGAACCACAGATATGGGTGGAGATTGGATAGGTGGCGAGGGGATCTAGAGGTTTACATCTTCGATGGGTCGCATTTCGTTTCGGAGAGATTAGGTATACTAAATACGTGGTTGAGTAAGCGCTTCGATCATTCTTGGTCTATAAGAGTTTGGACTTGGGTATCCATTAAATCGAGAGGTATTGCATCATGGAATATCACTCGATATGATCTTAGATGATGATCCGGACAGCCCCAAAGCAGCATCTTGAAGTCGTAAACAGACTCTTGGAGCCAGGTTTGACTCTGTGATCAGATGTTCAGTATGCCCTTGGAAGACATCTTCTCACCAAGTAGAAGAACCTCGCAAACCTCACAAAGGGCAAATTTTCATACACCAAGCTAACTTAAAATACCAGAAGCCGACATGATGCTTCAGACACCAGCAAGATCCCACAAACTCCAATACCCGGCACAAAGCTAACAATTGAATATGTTTTTACCAAGTTAGGTACCCCTGCAAAACACATAAAACCTTATATTATTATTTTTACACCAAGCCTGGTGTAATGATCCCCCTTTGGATAGTTAGTTCTTGGTGATGGGGAATGATACTTCTCTTCTTCTTTTGCAGTATGATAGCTCTTAGGTCTATGCCTATGTTACTGATAGTGCAAGACCGATGTCTTCTATCTGTAACACTTATCATAAGCTTTCTGTAACTCTACCTTGTGCAGAGATTTTCTCGTCTTAGTAGCAATAAAGGTCGTGATAATAATAAAGAGTGTAAAGGTGTTTTATATTTGTTAAAATAATAAGTAGAAAAAGTACTTAGAATTCAATCTAATTTTATTTATACTAGTACTGCCAATACTCGCATATGACTAGTCTCCCCTGCACCCCATAAAAAAAGCTAAGTAAAATACACTATCGTAGACTTATTCCGCCTAGCGACCCCCCTTTCCAGACATAAATCCAAAAATCACTACCTTATATGGGCTCATGGTCACTCACAGTGACTGGCACTATTTCAGATTTACACATCTTCCCATCTTGCTGCCCAACTACCATCTCATACCCTCACTCCTATCTGCCTCCAACACAATTTGTCCCACATATTCAACAAAGGAAACATACAGTCTATCCCAACACCCCTCCATCCTCTTGTAATGTAAACCCAGATCAAGATAGCCCCTGGCCAAAACCAAACCACAAACTTTATGATTACATGACCACGCCTAGCCATGATGCCTACAAGCCATCCTATCCGCCTTCGTTGCATGGCCCACTTCCCCACAGTTCAGTATCCCTTGTACTGTGCATTCAAATATTGCTTGAGCTTGTAGGATCTAAGTTAAATACTTGAGGAAATACTGTAAAATTAAGCCACAGTACTACTTGTCGGAGTTGGAAAAGGTGTGTCGAACTCTTGGTACCAGATTGCATCCTAAACATTTATTCAATTATAGCTAACGCAGGGAAACAATTGTAACCACCGTAAAGATCCCAATACCCCACAACCCTGGGTACAGTGCTTGAGTATAGTACATAGTACCGGTACTCATGCTTCTGGTTCATTCTCACTTCACTTACCAAAATTCTGTAGCCAGCATTTTTCCTTGAAAAGACACATGAGTACCGTGCCCATGCCTTGGAACATTATGCAGTTGGATAGATTAATACCATATATTTATCCTAGCTAAACATATCCGTTGGATAGAGAGCCCAGTTGGAAAACTCCCATACCGGTACTGGATAGCACCGTACTGGTACCACAGTTAAGATTGATAAGGTCACAACTCGTATTTTGAAATAAGTGTTTCCCTGGTACAGTATAGGGTACAGGGATAAAGTATCCAAACAGTTAGTTTAGGTTAACCTGCAAAATAAACCCTGTTCTGCACGAATTATTATTTTTTGACTTGTTAAAGGTCTCATATCGTGTGTTCCACATGTCACCTTAGCCAGCATCAGATACACAACATAAAACAATAAAAACAATTAATTCCTCCTTCTCCTTTATCTCCGGTACTTGCATGAAGTAGTGGGATCCCCACCCATCTTCGGTATGTAAGAATACCATGTCTGTTATTTAATCCCCCCCTGTTTTGACCTCACCCTAACCTTATCTAGAATAGTTAGTTGATATTTCAGTACTCGAGTACATACATGAATAGTAACGCCATAAAAGTGTAAATTTCAACCAATTCCCAAATACATTATTCTATCCACGTAAACACGAAAGTAGCTCCTAGTGCAAGACCGAAGCTAAATGAATTAATACCACTATTTCTTGCATTTGTACCGGAGCTGGCACCAGGGTATCTAGTTCCATTTTGCAGGGACAGCAAACATGGAATGCACGAGGTGTTCTGAGGTATACATGTTGCTGTCTTGATTGGGGATGGTTCAGGGCTTTGAGGAGCATTTAGCACAGTTGGAGCAGTCCTGCCGATACCTATTCAAACACACCCACTCTGTCTACTACCTGTCCAGCCAGTTCCGGTAATACTTGGACATAATCTGGAGCTCAGAGGAGCAGTTGAAACAGTTGGAGCAATATTGCCGATAGCTATCCAAATGTACCCATTCTGGCCACTACCGCCCCAGCCGGTTCTAGTGATACTGGGAGATAATCTGAAGCTCGGAGGAGCAGTTGGAACAATTGGAACAGTCCTGCTGATACCCGTCGGAACACATCCATTCTTACCACTGCCGGTACACAGAGTTCCATTGATGAAGAAGTACAAATGACTTGTTTTAGTGGTCAATATTGCATTCAGCGATGTATTGTATACAAGGGGTCTAGAGTCAGTTAGCCATAGTAGTAACTAGATATACTGTGAGAGTAAGGTGTTATAGTATGCAATTTTCTGTCTCAGCATAGCTTGTTCCAGCAAGCAATATAGGAGTGTATGCAATGAGGATATCATTACTTTAGAGTATGCTTCATGAGAGTGTAGGGGCTACCTTTTGAATAGCATGATTTGATGGATAGGAGGGTTGGTTATAATAGATAGTTGCTAATACCCAGTAGGCAGAGCACTCCTTTCAGAGCTGGAGGAGCCAAAAATGACAGGGTCCAAATCCAGAATGTAGTACCGGAAAGGCCCTCCTTCCTACAGTACCAATTCACATAAAAGTGCTAGACCCTAAACCTTTGTACAAACTGAATCATTCAAGATAACAACAGGTATCTGTCATGAATGTGGCTTGGCATGGAAAAGGTTTTCATATGACTCATGATTATGAGTCATAGGTATGTTATTGTTTCACACATAGGACTCATTTAGGTCATATGATTTATTGTGTTATGATTTGTTATGTTTTGCACATGACTTGATTATGAGTCATGGGATGTGCGCCTGGCAAGTGTGCCTTGTGAGTGTGCCTTACGGGTATGCCTTGCGCATATGATTTACGTTTTGCACGTAATCTCATTATGGAGTTATGGGTTTTGCGCATGTTCCCACTTAGGGTCATATGACTTGTTTATTGCGTTATGATTGGTTTATGAGTTTTCGCACATGACCTCGCTATGAGGTCATGGGTTTTGGACATGTGACCACTTTGGTCACATGATTAGTTTGTTAGGATTTACTTTTGCGCATGTGACCACTTTAGGTCACATGACTTAAGGCGGGAAGAGTACTATAGAAGGAGGATGGTACAGCCTAGGAGGATAGGCTCTTCACACTTTATTCTAAGTACTTTTCCTTGTCCTTGCCATCACTTCGCCCCGAGTATTTCTTTCACATTCACGGTAGACCATGATGCCTTGGATTTTGGGGGAGATATCTGAGTTCGCTTAGTAGTTCCTGGAGTTCTTGGTATTGGGGTCCGTTGACGTGGCATGGCGGATTACTTGTTTGCTTCGCATTTCATTGCCTGCGCATTATCTCATGATGCTGGCACTACGAGCTATTTATCATGGCCGCTTATGAGCCCCTTTCAGTAAATTGTATTTGGCTTCCTGTCTATCATCTGCTCGCAGGTTTCGCATTTGATTGGAGTGAATTGAATATTGTGTTTGGGGGATCACCCATGTTACTCTTTGGGCCAGCTCACGTTTCTTGTTGGGTTTTAACAGAGTCCTTAGTTATCATGATACAAAATGTGCTTGTGTTAGACTGATGACCTTCCCAAGTATCAACTCATCATACCGGCTGCATCATTCCTCAGGTAGCAGGATGGTGCCCGGCCAGCCCCTCCTCGTTATGTTTTTCTTTCTACAGTTGGAATTCTATGATGTTGTTTATCACTGTTTCCTTGGAGGTTTTGCCCTTGCAGCATTTATAGTAGTTCAGTCAGGTGTCTCCTCCTTGCTTCGGTGGGGATAGCTTTGACCATGAAAATTCTTACACCCTGGTGTGGTTTTCATTACTGCCTGGGGTGGTGTGGGATGATTGGCTGCTAGACACTTGCGCTATCTGTACGTTTAGGTGGTTCAGTTGTGGATTGTGATTGGCGGCTCCAGATATTGCAAGTGGGGCCTACCTTCTGTTTGTCTGCTTCTGTTTGCTCACCCTCCCCCTCCTTCTCGCGTCAGGTAGCAGAGCCTCTTACTTGTTGTTCAGTCTGTGCCTGTTGCCAGACCTGTGAGGCTGGCTTTGACTGGCTGTGCCTACTCTTTCCAGGCTTGGTTGGACTTTAGTATGACTGGGTTAGATGGTGTGACTGGTGCCGGTGCCTTCGAGTATTGGTGCTGCCTCCTTTATAGCTCCCAGAAGTGGCTGGTAGGTCCCCCTCGGCTGCAAGGTATTGGGAGTTGAAGCTCTGTTAGAGTGGCCAAGATCAGTGGCTGCCTGAAGGAGCTAGGTATGGGCTGTCCAGTGGTTATCGGATAGTTGATCAGTCTCAGGGGCTGGAGGACTGGATGGACTCTGTGGCTTCTGGGGTGTGGGGCTTGGGCGGGGCTGATTGGGGTAGAAGAGGCACCTGCAAGCATTAGTTGGGCCTGTGTCAGGTTGCGGGAGGTTTAATTAAGTGTTTCCAGTCCAGCTTGGGCTGTTGGGTGAAGCTGCTGAGTACTGTAAAGCTCTCCGATGGACTGGCTGGCTGACGGCCACCTGTGCTGATAGTGGGTTGCAACTACCTTGTTGGACTTGTTTGGGTCTTGCATGTTGGATTTTGTGGGGTTTGTTTAGTTTCTTTGGTTTGGCTATGGGTTTGGCAGGAGGTGGCACGGCACCACAGGTGGAAGATAGGCCCCACTGACCTTCTTGGTTTATTACTACCTCTATGTATTTCCTATGTTTGTGTTGTTTTGGTTGGGGACAGGCAGCGGGTACAGGTCCTCCTCACCAGTACACTCCTCGGAGGCAACCGGCAAAGTGGATTCATAGAGTCAACCACCTAGCATGTGGGTACGAGAGGTTGATATGTTTGTTGCCTCCTCCCTGCCATTGTATCGCCTGTAGGTTTAGTTTATATGTTTGTTGGTTTTCTACTATGGTGGGGGTTTCACGGGACAGTTTTCAGACTAGGCTGTTGTGATTTTATATTTGTTAGACAAGGAACCTAGTTGGATTGGTCTTTTGCTCGGCTTTAGCTACACTTAGTGCTGGTTGGCTTTATACCAGAGGGGCTATGGACTTGGACTGAGGTGGGTGCTGGGTTGTTTGATGGTCTTGTAATTTGTTATAGTACAGGCATGACACGGGGATGGCAGGTGTGGGGCGGTAGACTTAGGTAGCTTAGAATTAGTGGTATTCCGGTTAGTGGAATCCCTGTGCCGGCGGGGGCTCGTCATATGTCAGTGTTGGCAGTACTAGTTTAAATTAAATTAAATTAAATTCTAAGTACTTTTCCTACTTATTATTTTAACAAATATAAAACACCT
>NW_003299099.1:101651-199462 GCF_000151645.1 Tuber melanosporum
CCACACGCACAAATGCGGTCACAGCATGTCTCGAGGCAAGCTCTTCACGAAGAAGAGTTAGAGAAAGCTTCCGATAGGTGTTTCCGATAGGAGACAAAGGTCTTGTACTATCAGTAACCTAGGTAGAGGTCTAGTGCTATCGTAAGTCTAAGGAAAGAAACAGACGAAGAAGAGAAGTATTGTTCCCCATCGCCAAGAACTAACTATCAGAGGAGGGATCATTACAGCATCACATAATTGTACCCAGAAACCTACTTCCTTCCAACTTAAGATATTCTAGCTGGACGAGTTGTCATAATTATTATCTTTCTTCCTGAGTTTATTCCTCGCTAGATCTGATTACAGCTGAACGGTAAGATCACCGCAAAGTGCTACAACTCTCAATCAGCTCATCATGTTGTTACGTTAAGTTCTCATTTCACAAGAAAAAAATAATAATAGCAGGTAAGAGACATGTGGAGATCGATAGGGTCTTAAATTGAGAGACTTTGATGTCCTACTAAATGCTTGGCATCCCAGAAACCACCTCAAAACAGGAAATTGAGAAAGTCTGGAAAAAGCTAGCACTAGCTGTTCATCCAGACAAGGTCGACAAGGATTGGAAGGAGAGGGGCACAAAAGTATTTAGAAGTTAGTAAAACTATGGTCCCAAGAGGAGTGCTCCTAAGCTAACCTTTATTTTGCACTTAGAAGTGCAGGAGGTGGCTAAGACCCACAGATTCGAGAAAGAGCACTTCACAGAAAATGCTTTTTGCTTCAAAGATCCCAAAGGAGAAGACAATACTATTGGTGACGCTCCCCTGCGGGAAGACACAATACTCCAACGTGGGGCGTCCCAGCTAGCGGTATACTAGAAGGTCACAGATTTTCTTAAAGCTGTCTGGGAGAACCGCAATGACCAAGGCGCTATTCAGGAATTAGAATCACTGAATAAGAGTATAATCTCTCTGAACATCTTCAGTGGTATGATGTAAGGATCCCTCCGTGGACAGTTAGTTCTTAGTGATGGGAAACAATACTTCTCTCCTTCTCCTGTTTCTTTTATTAGTCTTACAATAGCACTAGGCCTCTGCCTGCATTACCGATAGTACAAGACCTTTGTCTTCTATCGAGAACACCTATCGTGAGTTTTCTCTAACTCTTCTTTATGAAGAGCTTTCCTTGGAGTAACAATAATATTGCAATAAAGATAAAGATTGTAAAGGTGTTTTAAATTCGTTAAAGTAATAAGTAGGAAAAGTACTTAGAATTTAATCTAATTTTATTTAAACTTGTATCTCCAACACTGGCATACGATGAGCCCCCACCAGCACAGGGATTCCGCTAACTGGAATACAGCTAATCCTAAGCTAACTAAGTCTACATCCCCGCACCTACTATGCCTGAGTCATGCCCATATGAGTACTAAATCCAAGACCATCAAACAACCAAGCGCCCACCCCAGTCCAAGTGCATAGTCCCTCTAGTATGAAGTCAACCAGCACTAAGCATAGCCGAAGCCAAGTAAAAGACCAACCCAACAAGATTCCTCATCCAACAAACATAAAATCACTACCACCTGGTCTGAAAACCGTTCCGCGAAACCCCTACTACAGTAGAAAACCAACAAATATACATACTAAACCTACTGGCAATACAATAGCAGGGAGGAGACAACCAACATACCAACTTCTCACACCCACTTGCCAGGCCATCGGCCCTATGAACTCACTTTGCCGGTTGACTCCAATGAGCATACCGGTGAGGAGGACCTGTACCTGCTGCCTATCCCCCAACCAAAAGAACACAAACATAGGAAATTCATAGAGGTAGTAACAGACTAAGAAGGTCAGTAGGGTCTATCTCCCACCTGTGGTGCCATGCCTCCTCCTTCTACACCCATAGCCAAACCAAAGAAACTAAACAAACCCCACAAAACCCAACGTGCAAGACTCAAACAAGTGCAACAAGGTAGTTGCAACACACTATCCTCACAGGTGGCTGTCAGCTAGCCAGTCCATCGGAGAGCTTTACAGCACTCAGCAGATTCACCCAACAGATAAAGCTGGACTGGAAACACTTAAGTAGACCTCGCGCAACCTGACGTAGGCCCGACCAGTACTTGCAGGTGCCTCTTCCCCCAAATCAGCCCCCCCTAAGTCCCACAAGCCAGAAGCCACAGAGTCCATCCAGCCCTCTAGCTCCTCAAACAGATCAACCATCCGATAGCCACAGGACAGCCTATACCAAGCCCCATCAGGCAGCCACTGGTCTTGGCCACACCAACAGAGCCCCAACTTGTAACATGTTTGCTAGGTGCTAATCACGTTATCGATCATAGATACAATAGTTGGCAGGTGGCCTGCACTTCCAGAGAGGAGGCGAGAGCTGAGAACTAAAGGAGGCTTCGAAGGTGTACTGAGGAACAAGGAAGTAACCATTCAACCAAGTATATTGAAATACTGTCTGTCGAAGTCTGCCTTTTCTATCATAGAAATAGGTGGTCTTTAAATACACAAATCTGTTCATGTCTAGCATGAACGAAACTAATCAAAGGTATCAATTGATACACTTTAGTAAAACTACTTAAGTATCAAAGTGATACTTAAAATAAAACATAAAACAAAACTAAGTATCAAACGATACTTAAAACAAACTAAGTATCAAGGCAATTCTTAAAACAAAATATGAAACAAAACTAATAACCGAGTACCCGTACCGGTTACACAACTCCCAGCAATATGCAGCTAAGGGGAACTCACCAGCTACAGCCAGGAGCCACAAAGGTGGCAGCACCAATACCCGAAGGCACTGGCACCAGCCACACTATCCAATCCAGTCAAACTGAAGTCCAACCAAGTCTGGAAAGAGTAGGCAGAGCCAGTCAAAGCCAGCCCCACAGGTCTGGCAACAGGCACAGACCTAACAACGGGCAAGAGGCTCTCCCAACTGATACGACATGGAGGGGGAGGGCGAGCAAACAGAAGCAGACAAACAGAAGGTAGGCCCTACTTGCAATGTGTGGAGCTACAACCACAATCCACAACAGAACTACCCAAACACACAGACATCGTGAGTATCTGGCAGGCAATCGTCCCACACCACCTCAGGCAGTAATGAAAACCACACCAGGGGGTAAGTATTCTCAAGGTAAAAGCTATCCCCACCGAAGGGAGGAGGAAACACCTGACTGAACTACCATAAATGCTGTAAGGACAAAAGCTCTAAGAGAATAGTGATAAATAACATTGTAGGATTCCAACTGTAGAAACGAAAATGTAACAAGCAGGAGCTGGGCATGCACCACCCTGCCACCTGCGGTATGATGCAGCCGGAATGACGAGTTGATACTTGGGAAGGTTATCAGTCTAACCAATGGGAGTTTTAGATTGTGATAACTAAGAACTCTGTTAAAACCTAACAAGATATATAAGCTGGCCCAAAGAACAACACTGGTAATCCCCCTAAGCACAATGTTCAATTCTCCCCAATCGAACACGAAACCTGTGAGTAGACAATGGACAAGAAATCAAAGACATTTTACTGAAAGGGGCTCATAAGTGACCATGATGAATAGCTCGAGGTACCAGCATTGTGAGATAACTAGCGGCTAACAAAATGGGAAGCATACAAGTAATCCGCCACACATTGTCAACAGACCTTAATACTAAGAACCCCAGGAACTACTGAGCGAACTCAGATATCTCCACCAGAATTCAAGGCATCAAGGACCATTGCGGCTGCGAAAGAAACGCTATGGGTGAAGCAAAGGTAAGGACAATGAAAAGTACAAAGAACAAAGCATGAAGAGCCTATCCTCCTCGGCCATACCAGCCTCCTTATATAGTATTCTTCCCGCCCTAAGTCATGTGACCTAAAGTGGTCACATACGCGAATGCAAATCCTAACAAACTAATCATATGACCAAAGTGGTCACATGTCTAAAACCCATGACCTTGTCACGAGCTCATGTGCAAAAACTCAGAAACTAATTATAACGCAATAAAGAAGTCATATGATCCCAAGTGGTCACATGCGCAAAACCCATAACCTCATAACAAGGTCATGTGCAAAACATAAGTCACATGCGCAAGGAATACCCACAAGGCACACTCGCAAGGCATACTCGCCAGTTGCACGTTCCATTACTCATAATTGAGTCATGTGCGAAACATAACACACCATAACATAATAAGTCATATGACTCAAATAAGTCATATGTGTGAGACAAGAACATACCTATGACTCATAATCATGAGTCATATGAAAACCTTTGCCTGTGCCAAGCTACATTCATGACACCTGAGCGAGGAGGAAGTGGATTGATTTATTTTCAAAATAAATTGGTACTGGACCCAATTTAGAAACATGAAACTGTTGCGGTAAGAGGCAATATCAAAGACAATAAACATAGTAAACCAATTGTTTGATGAGAAAAACAAGTGACATGGGTATCTCGATAACAGGAACTTTCAACCATACGTGAGTGGCAGCTCTGTCTTTGGCCGGTCTATACCCAAGGCAGCGTAGGAGTGGAAGGAACAAGGTGAACAGAAGGAGCAGAAGGAGCAGAATGAGCAGGTCCAACAGAAAGAGCACAAGGTGCAACATCAACAGAAGGTGCACAAGGGGTACGACAGACCAGGTTTCAAGTCTAGGTATACTGCTAATGGAGAGTTGATAGACGGGCATCGAATAGTGGGGTATAGCATGTAACTGCTTGTAGTAACAAAAAGGATATCAGGCAATGTCCACTGGAAACTACTTCACTTGAGTAGTTTTATCTGGACAGTTGTAGATGCCTACATGTCATGTACCCACGCAAAGCAACTTGATGGTGGTAATGTGGAGGGGGTATATTTGAAGGTGTTGAATGTCGCACAAGCAACCAGCAAACCTGACACCCGCCGACTGCCAGTCACAAGTGCAAAGGTGGAGTGGTTTGATAAAGAAGAGCCCTCCTGGATAAGTCGATCAGCTTTGCGGAAGCTCTTGAGTAGAAAGCCTGCAGGTGATGAAATAGCCTCAGTTATGGGGGTACAAGAGGCATCTGAGCTCCCTGGGTATCCTCAGATGTCCCTTAAGCCTCTCCCCCAGCCCACAGATGAGTTTCCCCACCTCTGCATTCCCAAAATGTCACGCCTCCAGCACTCAAGTCTGAGGAGCTAGACTTTACTGCATTCTTTGTGGCTTGGCAACCGTTATCGCAAAAGAAGGCCACACCAGCTGAAATGTTGGCTTATTTGGCGAAGAATGCTCCAGCAAATTGAGCCACCGGGAGGAGAGCACTACTCAAGTAGCTGTAAAGTGCAGAATATAAGGGGTTGTGAGGGACTTGGATTGAGGAGTATTTTTCTTTTGACTATGATTTTTGTAAGAGCAGGCTAGGACATTGTTGCACAAGACAGGGATTGTTTTGCAGGTTGAGATAGAGGTTATTTTGCGGGTTGATTAACTTAGCCCTCTCTTGTACGAAAATGTCTCCCATAGCTCATACAATAGTGTTTCTAGATATTCTAATAGTGAGATTTTGAAAGCATATAGCACAATATTGACTGAATTGAGGCGATTCAAAATTAGCAATATTCAAAACAGGTATCATTTTGTATGCCACTTAACTCCAGTTCTGAAATAGGATGTACAGTACTAGTACTGTACTGTACTTGTGATGTTTTTTGACTGGTACTTAAATACCCCAACAATGATATTGTCCAAGAACTATACAAACATACTAAAAATCTGAGATTCCTCAATTATTGGAGTTGGGAAATTTTTTTATGCGTACTTGTAGGCTATCGCTCAAGAAATTTTCTTTATTTAAGAACCAACAGGACCAACCCTACTCCGTACAATATTATGCAAATAAGAAAACAATTTCAACAAACAAAAAGAATAGCGAAAACAAGCTACCCTATGATAATCCTCCCAAGTCACTTCAGCCACTGCTTCTTTCATTCTACTCCCTTAGCTCAATGAACCGCCTCTGGACATCCAGCAACAGGATCCTGTATGCACTTGTTTGTAATCTAGTTCATACTTGGGCCTCGAGCCTCTCATGCGCATACTTTAGCTCAATGAAGCACTCGCGGAGTGCCAGCAACCCGGTCCTCTGGGCACATTCTTGTGATTCAGTCTGTGGTTGGATCACAAGCCTCTCATATGCATTGCTGAAAGGAAGATATATCCTAAAATCGGATTCTTTCGATCCAAGTATTGACCAACACAAAAAGATGCCCCATGCTATCTTGTTAGGATTGAACTCCATTAAATCAAGAATGCAGGCATTCCAAAGAACCTCAAAATCAAGCCATTTCAAGGCCAAAATTTGGCTAGGTGTGGATTCTCCCTCCTCTAGTGAGTCTTGTATAATCACATCTACCAGACCATCAGTGGTAAATTTTATCGATTCCCTCAACCATCCACTCAGCGTGAAGCTAACGGATGGTATGATCCTCTAATATGATCATCAGCTACTAAGTTTGCTCATAAGATGGATCTGTACTCACTGTAGGAAGCGGTGATTGGTTTAATTCCATACCGAGAAACACAAGACAGACCCTATGAATGATGAGAGTTCAATATAGATACAATTAGAGAATGAATGAAAGTAGACTGTTAGCATGTCAAGGGGGGGAGCAGCTCCTATATATCTTAAATCTATTACTGTTAAGCAGCAGCTCAGGGTTTTTTATAGCTGCAATCCTATATAAAGACTCAGGTACTTGACCATTAACCCACCCATGTACTGACAACAGACAAAGTTGTAGACTTAATTGTGAAGTAAAGTTTTACATGACCTATGTGCTCCAATCCCAATTGACTATTTCTTTTTTTTCAGCTGGATGGGATGGGATACGGCTGATCTGAATCTGAAAGCTACCGATTACTGGTAGAGCCCTTGGAAGGGGGGCGGGTCCGTGTATGATTATGTCATAATCCTTGATGAAATTAAGTAATACTTGGATTCCACACTTTACCTCTCAGGCTCTTTCTATATTCAGGACTTTATCTTTGGGAGACTCAGGATTTTCTTGACAAGCCTCTCGAATATTAACTGTGGCCAACTTGAGAAGCAGCTCAGCTTCGGCATAGGTATTGGGAATCTAGAGTGTTTGTTGTCATCAGAAATAGATAGCGGTGAGCAAATGCATATGCTCGTAGGGGGGGGGGGGTATACTGTCGTGTCCCTTGTTGGAAATACTCTAGCAGATATGCACTTCCTCTTCAGAAAAGGATCTAACAATGACAAGTCTCTGTCAAGAGTATTCCAGCTCTCGCATATGCCTCCAGCAGAGGCAGACTCTGGAGAGATGTTAGGAATACTGGGATCTGATACCTAGGAAGCCACTCTAAGTAGGATAACCCCACTCAGAATTGGAATCTCTGGTCTCCAACGCCCCTCTCCGGCCCCCTGATGGTGCCCGCATGTCATCATACATATTAATCTCAGTTACATAACTCAATTGGAACATCACATGACTCTTCACTGAAGGTCATGTGTTCAACTCCTGTTGTCATCAAAGTTATTTCTGGTATTGAGTTGTTTTTTACAAATACCACTTACAACTGCAAGGCTCCCTGCATGACAACTGAGGACTTCCAACCAAAGGCTTATGATTCTATCCCATAGGGGTACCTCTTCTCTACACGAGGGAAGTTACTGGATAAGAATCTATTAGTTGGAACAGGAGATATTGAGCTTCGAAGTTGGTGACCTCAGAACGTTGCATACACTACTTCACAGTACTACCCAGAGCAACCAAGGGTTGCCGACTGAGGGATTAATTGTCAATCTGGTGGAATAGCTTCCTGCAAATTCGTAGGAAGTCCTCTGGAAGATATCTATCAATTGAGTAAAGAGTTATCAAGGCTTAAAGTCACATGACATACAATACTTGTAATAACGACAACCTTAGTAAATATAGCCCACTGTTGAAACTAATCATTTCATTTATGGCGAAAGACAATTGGGACCAACTCAGTTCAACTTGAGAACTAGGTTACAAGTTTAAAGACTCTAATGATAGAGTAATTACTATTGGGAACTGTATAGTCCCTAGATAGTTACATTGCAATTATCGAAGAGAGTACGATAGTTTTCAGGGTCTACAGGTATTCGCACCTTTGAAGAATACCTGACGTTGTGAGTTAATATTAGAAAGGTACATGTAACCCGTATGGGTACTCGGTTATTAGTTTTGTTTTCTGTTTTGTTTTAAGTATCGCTTTGATACTTGGTTTGTTTTAAGTATCGTTTGATACTTGGTTTTGTTTTATATTTTATTTTAAGTATCGCTTTGATACTGGGTTTGTTTTAAGTATTGTTTGATAGTGGGTTTTGTTTTATGTGTTGCTTTAAGTATCGCTTTGATACTTAGTTTTGTTTTATGTTTTAAGTATCACTTGATACTTAATTAGTTTTATCAAAGTATATCGATTGATACCTTTGATTAGTTTCATTCATGCTAGACATGAACAGATTTGTGTATTTAAAGACCGCCTGATTCCACAATGGAAAAGGCAGACTTCGACAGACAGTATTTCAATGTACTTGGTTGAACAGTTACTTCTTTGTTCCTCAGTACACCCTTGAAGCCTCCTTTAGTTCTCAGCTCTCGCCTCCTCTCTGGAAGAGCAGGCTACCTGCCAACTATCGTATCTATTACCGATAACGTGATTAGCACCTTGCAAACACGTTACATTATATAGTTGTAGAATAAGTAGACGTAGTCCGTGAACACTCAGATGTGGAATATAAATATTGAAGTGCCTCCCAAGCTTTAGACATCATCAAGCAACGGAGAAGAGACCTTAACAATATAATATTGTTTTTACAATTCTATCTTACTTTACCTATTGTACTTCACTCTTAGTAGTCATAAATGAAAGGAGTAAATATGAGTCTTCCTAGACCATCTCTGTCTATAGAAATGAATCTTGATTGGCATTGACAATTCTGAAGTCTATCTGATTGTCTCTGCCTAATAGTATATTGTTAGATCATCTTGTTACCAAGGTTGTCTACCTATCTACCTACCTCCTCCTACTGCACGATGTGGCTAGGACATCAAGTGTCTCACCACATATTCCATTTAAATGGAAACCTCCAGAACCCTAGTGTAACCGGTGCGGGTACTCGGTTATTGGTTTTGTTTTATGTTTGTTTTAAGTATCGTTTGATACTAGGTTTTGTTTTATGTTTGTTTTAAGTATCGCTTTGATACTTAGTTTGTTTAAGTATCGTTTTGATACTTGGTTTTGTTTTATGTTTTGTTTTAAGTATTGCTTTGATACTTAAGGAGTTTTACCCAAGAGTATCAATTGATACATTTGATTAGTTTCGTTTATGCTAGACATGAACAGATTTGTGTATTTAAAGACTGCCTGTTTCTACGATAGAAAAGGCAGACTTCGACAGACAGTATTTCAATATACTTAGTTGAACGGTTACTTCTTTGTTCCTCAGTACACCCTCGAAGCCTTCTTTAGTTCTCAGCTCTCGCCTCCTCTCTGAAAGAGCAGGCCACCTGCCAACTATCGTATCTTTACCGATAACGTGATTAGCACCTTGCGAACACGTTACATTTTTTTAACATCAGCAAGTGGTTAAGAACCTGTCCCCAGATTTAGGCCTGATCAACCTATCGATATCCACCTCAGAACGCTAGCGGAGAGAAGCGGCAGAATCACAGCACATTCAGCTTCATCTCAAACCCAAGATAGAGTCTTTGACGACCAGGAGTGGAAAGCAAATCCCACCGCAAGACCTTACAAGAAAGAAACAACCCCAGCGCTCTGCTAAAGAGCCGGGCGATCCTGCAAACATGGAAGATACACAACCTCCAGGAGAATTCCCTTCTACTCCAGCAAAGAAGCCTTCCTTTGAACCTCCAAACGACCCCGAATCCAGTAGCGAATCTGATATGGCTAGAACAGGAGGAGGGCCTTCTGGAGGAGGGAAATCTCGGGCAAGGCCTGAAGAAGAGGAGGTACCCGCAGCATTTGAACCCCCTAAGTTTAAACTCCACCTCCCAGCGAAGTTCACAGGAGAAGGAAAAGACCTCAGACCTGAAGCCTTTGACCGATGGGCAACAGAACTCTCACACTTCCTAGTCTTACAAGGAAAAGATGTGGAAGACCCTACAACCCGACTTATCATTGGATTATTCTGCGAAGGAAAGGCAACCGACGCATACCACCAATGCTATAAAGATTTCAGCGGGAATGTAAGATGAAGAGGAACTACAGTTCTCGATTACCTGAAAGGACGATTCCAATCCTCTATAACCAATAACCTCCTATACAACAAATTCAACCAGCTCCAGCAAGTTAATGGAACACATGTCAAGCGAATCACCGATGTGGCTACGGACCTAATGATGTATAAGAACCGGATAGAGAGAGGAAGCATCTCCAAATACATCCTGAAGCGACGATTCTATGACACTATGCACCCTACCCTCCGGCGAGAAGTAGAACCACTCGAGGAAGATGGCAATGATATTGCAGTAATAATTGCAAGAGCAGAACGAAAGGATGCCATTCTCCATGAGACCAAGGCCTACAAAATACCGACATCTTCTAGTAGGAGCAGCCAGCCACGGCACAAAGCCTCCAGCAACTCTGAAGACGATACAACAGGAGTTTTCAGGAAGAAAACAAAATCTTCCAAAGAATCGAGACGGCGTAAAGGAGAATGTTTTGAATGTGGAAAAACAGGACACATGGCAAAGAACTGTCCTACGAAGAAAGGAAAAGGAAAGGCAATGAAGCAAGAGGCGTCAGCCAACAATGTTGAAAGCGATAATACCCAATCCAGTGAATATGAAGAGATCCATATCGGATATATCGATGTGGAATGCAACAGTGTTCGACCTCCAGCTACATTTAAAGCACACATCGCCCTGGAAGGTACTCTCCTGATCAATGGCAAAAGGGCTCAAGTCCTATTCGACACTGGCGCAATTGGAAGAGATATGATCAGTAATGCCTTTGTCTCTGTCCATGGACTCCCAACCCGAGACCTTAACCAACCCATACCAGTCAATATGGCAGTAAAGGGATCACGATCCGCAAGCCATAAAACCTGTTCTGCGACTATTCGACTTGGTTCTGCTATACTACCCCCCCAGGAAATGCTGGTTGGAAATCTAGCCAAATACGATACCCTAATAGGTATGCCATTCCTGAACCGCCACAAAGCTATAATCAGGTGTGGGGAATCAACCATCGATTTCCCAGATCAGAAGGTCAGACTCTCATGCAAGCCAACAAGCGGAGAGTACCGAGCCGCAGTCTGTGAAGCAACTGCCCAACAACTATTGGATGATTACTCTGATGTTTTCCCTGATCAAATACCCAAAGAACTACCACCTATAAGAGAGGTGAACCACCACATTTGTCTCCGAGACTCTTCTAATCTCAAAAACCAACCCACCTACTCTATTCCTGACGCATACAAAAGCCCACTTTATGATTGGATCAACCAACAACAAAGAAGAGGAGTCATCTACCGGGCAGAAGCCCCAGGTGCCGCTCCTATGTTTGTTCAACCCAAAGCAGATGGCAAAAGAATCCGCCCCTTGGTTGACCTCAAGCTACGGAGCGAAAACCTGGTTATGGACAGCTCCGCTATCCCAAACCAAACCCAGATCCTAAATGCAGTTGGACAGGCTAGATTCCGAAGTAAGATTGACTTAAGCGATGCCTACTTCCAAACAAGGTTAGATCCAGAAAGCGAATGCTACAACAGTTTCAAAACACCCTTTGGAAGTTTCATTAGTCGAGTTATGTTACAAGGTGATATGAATGCGCCCGCCACCTTTATGCGAATTATGGAAAACCTCCTAGGCGAATATCTCCACTATTTCGTTTGGGTCTACATTGATGATATTCTCATCTTCTCGAACACCGAAATAGAACATGCCTACCATAGAGGATTAGTTTGTACCAAACTAAGGGAAGCTAAATTCTACGCTAGCAGAAACAAATCAAT
Organism: Tuber melanosporum; assembly: GCF_000151645.1. Classification (NCBI taxonomy): domain Eukaryota; kingdom Fungi; phylum Ascomycota; class Pezizomycetes; order Pezizales; family Tuberaceae; genus Tuber; species Tuber melanosporum. The sequence continues at coordinate 113,626 of NW_003299099.1, forward strand.
GCTGTTTGCCGATAAACTCAATATCTTAGGACATGTTATAGATGATGAAGGAATACACGCAGCCCCTGGAAAAATAGCCTGTATAATGGAATGGTCAACACCCCGGAATCAAAAGAAACTCATGCGATTCCTAGGACTAGTCAACTATATTTCCCAGTTCCTCCCATACCATGCCACTGTGACAGCGCCGCTCACAGACCTTACCGGCAATGCAGAATTTGTCTGGACCCACACTCATGACCAAGCCATTACCAACATCAAGGAATTGATTAAAAACGCTAATGTTATTCAACCTATCGACTATAGTAAACCAGAACCGATATGGCTGATTACTGATGCATCGGATGTTGGAGTTGGAGCATGGGTTGGGCAAGGGGCCTCCCATGAAATGGCCAGGCCGGTGGCATTACACAGCAGGAAGTTCACTAACTCACAGATGAATTATGGAACAACAGACAAGGAAGCCCTTGCTGTGATTGATGCTCTCGCCGTTTTCAACCACATCCTGATGGGCAATGCCTTCACTATTGTCACCGACCACTAACCTCTCACTAATCTTAAAACAGAAAGAATACCTGGAAGAAGAAGAACAAGATGGATAGGCGAGATCAGCAAACACGACGCAAAAATCATCTGTACCCCTGGAAGAACGAACTATTTAGCTGATGCTCTCTCCCGCCTATATGAGAATCAAGACATCGCAGACCCCCCTCTCGTTCACGACCACACAAGACAAAGCGAGGACAGCCCTGACGACACCTCCTATGAACAAGAACCATCGATGGCTACTGCCAGCTCTGCCGCTCCCTCCAATCCTTTCTCTTACACCATGTACAGTGCTGCCGGAACAGAACGAGGAAAGGACATTGATGAAGAATGGAAGAACAATTGCACGCTCCGCAGCACACCTCCTTACAAACTTGAACAAAGCAGACTCCACTGGTCCCACTGTTACCACAACACCTGCCCTTTTCACCAGACTGAGATTAAGTTCGGAAACAGATACTAGCAACCGTACTATATGCCTGCTGATGATTCCAAAGACATCTGCTTCGACACCGCAGAAGGAGAAGAAGAAATGATCAATGAAAATGAGTCAACCCAATCTCCTCATATCCTTAATCCTACTCCAACACGATACCAAGGTCTTGAAGAACTCGAACAAGCAGCAGCCTACGTGGATGCAATATCCTATTTACACCCCCCACAGTCAGCCGCGCCATCCTCCCCTCCCATAATCGATTCATGACCACTATATGGTGGACCCTTACGAGTATACAACAATGAAACCATTGTCTCTGTCATACCCCCTACTATTCCCGAGCATTGGCGTCAACTCTACGAAACCTTTGAGGAAGAGGAAGCCCCTATCGAACCAACAAGAGGATCCCTGATTGAGAATGAACGAGATGTTAGATCGACCACAGAAGAATTAACCTCCTCTTTCCGAAGCCAAATGATAGCAGGATATCGCCATGACCCGATTTACTTCAAAACCATGGATAGCTCCAGGCATGGAGATCTTGCTCCCTACAACATATCAAACAGAATGGTCTATACCAGCACCTGTTATGGTGAACGTTGCCTAGACATACCAAAGGGCCATATGTTTAATGGAATGACTATTAGAGAATATGTCATATCCGAGATTCACAACAAAGGACACCACAGTGCGGACCGCAACCTTCAATATGCTTCAGAATATGTTTACTGGCCTGAGATGCGCAAGGATTTCCACGATTTCGTCAAACAATGTGAACTCTGCCAGGCAAACAAGGAGCGAACTCAACTACCTGACGGAAAAGCACAGACCCTCCAACTACCATGTGAAATATTCGAATCATATGGCATCGATTTTGCAGGACCATTCAATAAAGCCGCTGGATATGATACCATCTTGGTAGCTGTGGACCGATTCTCTGGATACACATGGCTCATACCGATAAAGCTTACCGATTCCTCCAAAGACACCTGGAATAACCTCCAACGATACCTGTTTACCCCCCATGCGTACCCCTTATCTATTATCAGTGATGCTGATCCCCGCTTTACCGCCAGATTCTGGAAGCAAACCTTGACCTCCCTCGGAATAAACCACATCATGGCTGCCCCTGGACATCATGAGACTAATGGCCAAGCAGAAAGAAAGATTCGCGAAGTTAAGACCAGAATTAGGAATATGATCAATGAACGACAAACCAACTGGGAACCAGCCCTTGTTGAGCTCGCTGCATATATCAATGCCGGATTTTCAGATACCTTGGGGATGTCACCATACAAGGAAGTCTTTGGCCGTCAATACCCCCTCCTACCTACAACACTATTTGAGAACTCCTCAGTCCCTGCCTGTGATGACCATCTAAACCGCCACCAAGCAATTCGGAACGAGGCCTTCCAAGCTGTTAAGGCTGCCCGATTCCGAAGCACCACAACTGCCCAGAAACGACAATGCAAACATGTCCCCATTTCACCAGGAGACATGCTCATGGTACATGGTAACATGTTCATTACCAATGTCGGATGCAGCAAGAAACTGCAACCCCGATGGCGAGGACCCTTCAAAGTCATATCCTTTGACAAGCATACAGAGAACTACACTGTCCAAATGGATGGACACATGTACCGCCGCAATACTGCAGTCTTCCACGCCTCAGCTGTCAAGCGATTCCATCCAAATGACGACTCCAAGTTTCCTGGAAGAACCCACTCTTGGCCTGCACCTATCATCATCGATAAGAAGGATGAATGGGAAGTTGAAGAAATCAGAGACCACCACCTTTGGCATGAAAATGATCAGTTCCTAGTCAAATGGAAAGGATATCCGACGAGCGAAAACAGTTGGGAACCACTGGAAGGACTAGAGGACGCTATGGATATGGTGAACGGATGGTGGAAAGACAACATGCCAAACGAATCCCTCCCCCCAACAATCAATTATATCACCATGTGCTGGACACCTACAATGCCAGAAACTGAGCGATGGCATGCAGACCTCGAAACTAGAGATGGATTTTGGGCACCACACTTTGAGTCGGAGTTCGAAAGCAGCGATGAGGAGAATCAAGCTATGGAGCAGGCTCTCGACAACTTTCTCTAGTCACCAATCACCATCCGAATACCATAACAATGTCAAACTATGTGGAGCTCAATGTGAGGCTGTGACAACAGATTGTTGGACTGTTGTTGAACCGCGATGCTATCCAACTTGAAGACTATTTCGAAATCCTCTAGATAGATTACTGTCCTGATTGCGATCACGGTTGGGTTGATGTACAACGCGAATCTGGTATTCGTGACTACTTGATTTACATTTCTTTGAGTCTAAGTGTTTCCTTAGGGTTTCCTCCTGCCCCTGGTGTGATACTTATGATGAAGAATTTCTTGCGGAAACTGAGGCCATGAGTTTCTCGGAATCCAATTTTGATGATTATTAGGTTTTGCTTGTTTAAACAGTTGTTTTGTTTTGGGGAATGTAACCGGTACGGGTACTCGGTTATTGGTTTTGTTTTATGTTTGTTTTAAGTATCGCTTTGATACTTGGTTTGTTTTAAGTATCGTTTGATACTAGGTTTTGTTTTATGTTTGTTTTAAGTATCGCTTTGATACTTAGTTTGTTTAAGTATCGTTTTGATACTTGGTTTTGTTTTATGTTTTGTTTTAAGTATCGCTTTGATACTTAAGGAGTTTTACCAAAGAGTATCAATTGATACCTTTGATTAGTTTCGTTCATGTTAGACATGAACAGATTTGTGTATTTAAAGACCGCCTGTTTCTACGATAGAAAAGGCAGACTTCGACAGACAGTATTTCAATATACTTGGTTGAACGGTTACTTCTTTGTTCCTCAGTACACCCTCGAAGCCTCCTCTAGTTCTCAGCTCTCGCCTCCTCTCTGGAAGAGCAGGCCACCTGCCAACTATCGTATCTTTACCGATAACGTGATTAGCACCTTGCGAACACGTTACACCTAGGCTTCCTAGCCTGTATTGTGAAAAAGAAGAAGTTCGCAGACAAGCAAACAAGATGACACAACCTCCTAAACAGATCACTCCTGGGGAAATTATAGATACCTCAGAAGATGATAACTCCACATCCTTTAGCCATTCATCTTCTCTCACTCTGTTGCTCTTCAGAAACCTATTGGAGGACAAGAAGGCAGAGCTTCCAGTGTCCCTCCATTCTTAAAAGCCCTGTCTCTCACCTCACAATCTACTATGACACATTCAAATACCCATGCAGCAGACCTTGCAAGACTTGTTACTTGAGTAGGAATTGTCATAGGTCAAATCTGGCAGGATATCTCAACTAGTATTAATACTGCCAATATTGCCTTTAACACTCCATCATCCGACTCACAAGCCAATATAAGAGGACTGATAGATGTCCAGCAACAATTGCTGGAAGGGCAAGACACACATAATAATGAGATCACTATCATGTTACGTCAGTGCAGTGTGGTAGAGGCCAACATCGGTGAGATCTAAGAAAGTATCAATTGGGAAATAGTTGCTAAACTAGGAGCACAAGATGCACGGTAAGAGCATCATGAGGGGGTAACTACCCAACTGCAGCGAGAAGCTCTCGAACGAGACCTTACTGTGAAACAAATTTCAAGTTCCAAGCACAACAGATCTAACAAAACTAAGCAATGTGAACTTTGATCTCCAACTTGACCACTCGACAAGAACAAGAGGCTGAAAATTATGGTCAATTTACTCGTACTATTCAAAGAGATCAAACTCATATATCCAACATCTTAGCATTGGTACTTGAGAGAGTTAAAGTACTAGAACAACTGAGTACTTGGCAGGCTATGTTGAAGTCAGTCTCTGAAGAATTGGAAAATGCTGCAGAAAGGGAGGAATCCGAAGAAGCCCCTAACTAAAATAAGAGGAAAGAAAGAGAAAGAGAACCCACAAATCCAAATATACTGGGAAGTGACCCAGATGATGGAATTGATAATGGGGATGATCATTGAAATGGAGAAAAATATGAGGGAGGACCATCCAGATTCAAATGAAATAGATGTTAACCCTTGAATAATATGGAACCGCAGATGTGCTTGCAGAAGCGTTAGCTAAAACTGTTAAACAACTGGCAGATCCGGCTGCATTTTTCGAACCAAAAACCAGTCAACATATCTATCACTGGTTAACCTAATTTGTTAATTACTTCAAACACAATCCCAGGGTTTTGGACGATGATGGAGAATGTATTATTTATGTCCTGAGGAGAACAAAAGGGATCAGGTTAGCCTGATAGCTGTAGGGTATTGGCGTGCAATGGATGGCCTCCATGGAGAAGAACAAAACACTGAACTGTGATCATGGACTCGTTTCAAATATGAGCTTACTAGTCGGTCCGTCTCTATCAAAGAAGGACGTAAAGCAAGATGGTATATGGAATCAGTAGAGTAAAAGAACGATATTTAAACATTTATGGAAAAGATGCACAATCTGAACCTCCATGCTCGACTAACAGGACCAGCCTGGTGTATGGCATGTGACAGGAAATTGCTCTCCAAGATTAGATGAAGACTTTCCTTGAACAAATACGATACAAACAGGGAATGAAAAAAAGCAGCTCGGGAAGTTCGAATGGATGAGGAGGAATAATAGGAACAGGACCATCTAGATTGGGATAAGACAAAATCCACAAAAACATCCTTGAACAAGAAACCTGTAGACAGGAACGCACCAAAGGTAAAAATGGAGAAACCCTTCATAAAGGGAGGTGGTCCCTCCATGAAAAGAAAACGGGAACCGGAGCCCGAAAAACCGGCAAGGAGGTCTACTGGGAATATGAAGTTTACACATACAGACTTCAAAACGGCTGGCAAAGGAATCCCCCAGTCAACCATTGACAAAAGAAAACATGGCGGCAATTGCACTCATTGTGAAAAGAAGAACTATGATTACGAAACTTGCAGGAACAGATTCACGTGTCTAGAACAAATGTAAGTAATCGCCCATTCAAGACACTAAGGCCTAGAATAGTGGTGGTAGTTCACCGTCCCAGGAAAATCTCGACAGCTCAAGTTCCAAGAGGCAATAAACTCTGGGAACTAGGCGAAGATGAAGAAATAACCTAGGTCATATTATTGGTACCGACAATGACAGTGTTTGGGTAGTCTAGAGGAGACATACTCTCTAGGTGTTGAAATTAGCAGTAAAAAGAGGACGTCAAAGCAAAGAAACTGACCTTGCAATCATGATCTCCGTAGGAGTACACGTGTTCTTCTTGCTGCAAAGTCAAGGGGATTAATCAAGAGCAATGTACATATTGGCAGAACCTTTATGCTTCCCAAGAGAGTGATACAAGCTTGAAGTAATAACCTAGGGCATGTTCGTTAGGGTAGTCAAGCAGGTGACCTGGAAGCTGAAAGGTCTCCACTAAGGACCAAAACCTAGACAGGAAACAGACAGCACTAAGGGTTCCGAAGGGAGCGACAGTAGGGCTAAGATAAAGGATTGAGAGGAAAAGCAAAGCACATCTTTGACCTGAATGAGAAATAGGTACAAGAGCTCTAGACCTTACCATTAGTTACTACTTCTTAGGTTTAGGGCTGGTACTAAATAGAACTCAACAAAATGAGGACACTGTTTATGGTTAACCAAGAGTGGAGAATAAGCCTGGAAAGGTTATCAAAGAGACAGCCAACCAGCCCTACGTACCCAGCTTTTGTTTCCATGATATCTGTACAATGGCAGAGACCCTCTAGTTTGGTTCCACAGGCAGTAAAAGTAGAAGGTATGTGAACTGCTCGGCAGGGGGTAAAGACCGCTAGTAGTGGGCTGACCAATATACCAAGAGGAAACAGGTTTGTCTGAGGAGACGTAAATGGTCGAAACTGTGCAGGCATGGTAACAAACATCCTAGTTGTTATGACACCTCAGATAGGTCAAAACGACAGAACAACAATTCAACACCTTACCCAAAGAAATGTGCTTTTAGTGCACCAAAATGTACAAGATATAAATGTCCTGAGGGACAAGCATATGTACACATTATAAACCCAAATCATCAGCACTATAAAATATGAGTATTACTAGATTCAGGATCCAATGTGTTCCTAATAAATAAAGAACTCGTAAAGGAATTAAAAATTCAGTTCACAGAGTTTACAGAGAGACTGAATCAGGTCAATATTAAAGGTTTTGATGGAGTATGAGCTCCATTGGGAGGAAGGTTTTATATGTGCACTATTTGGCTTGAAATAGGTTGAAACAAACACATGTTCAAAGTTGCGTGTGAAATTGCAGCAGAAGGCGATTACAGGATGATAATCCCCTTCAGGTGGTGGCATTCAGAACACCCCTTATCCAACATTGGAGAACCTGTAAATTGGGAATTCAAAGATCCCAAATGCAAAACATGTATGGAAGAAGAAGATGAGGGAATCACAGAGATGTTCAAATCCGATTAGACAGTAGCTTGGGATGAAAATGCCATCTAAATAGGGAGAGTTGGAACCATTAAAGATCCCAACGAGATCAACTTCGATTCTGTCCCAAAACACTACTGGAGATTCAAAAAGCTATTTCTCCCTCAAAGGGCAGCGAAAACTAGCACCTGGGAGAATCTTCGAATATGAAATAAAATCAATTGACGGAGCAAAATCCTCTTGGGGACCCATTTATCCTCTGTCTGACAAACAACTTAAGTTGTTACGAGAATTCCTTGACAACATATTATGACAAGGAAAGATCACACTTAGCCAATCGCCTTTTGGTGCTCCAATCCTTTTTACACTAAAAGCAGATGGAAGACTATGACTTGTAGTGGACTACCGAAACCTAAACAAGGTAACAATCTTGAACAAATATCCACTACTGTTAATATCAGAGTTACATGATCGCGTAGTAAGAGCTAGCATCTTTTCCAAAATTGACTTAAAAGATAGCTATAATCTCATCCCAATCAAGAAAGGGGATGAATGGAAAATGGCTTTCCAATCGCGTTATGGATATTACAAATACAAGGTAATGCCTTTTGGATTAGACAAAGCTCCAGCTACATTTCAGGACATGATGAATGAGGTCCTTCGGGAATTTATAGACCAAGGAGTTGTATGCTATTGGGCCAACACTCTCATCTATTCTAAAAATGAGAAAGAACATATCGAGCTAGTAACCAAAGTATTACAGATATTAGCTGATTTTCAATTCGTGATTTCAATAAAGAAATCATTCAGGCATGGTAAAGAGGTACAATTCCAAGGCTACATGATAGCCATTGATGGGGTATCTATGAGTACCCAAAAGGTGGCTTCGGTATTAAACTAGAAGTGACATACATCAGTCAATGTAACAATCCCTCTTTGGATAGTAAGTTCATGGCGACGGGGAACAATACTTCTCTTCTCCTCTTACTTCTTTCCTTAGTCTTACGATTGCACTAGACCTCTACCTGCATTGCCGATAGTACAAGATCTTTGTCTTATATCTGGAACGCATATCGTAAGCTTTATCTAACTCTTCTTCGTGAAGAGGTTTCCTTGGCATAACAATAAAGATTGCGATAATGATAAAGATTGTAAAGGTGTTTTCTATTTGTTAAAGTAATAAGTAGGAAATGTACTTAGAACAAAGCTTGAAGAACCTATCCTCCTTGGCCATACCTGCCTCCTTATATAGTGTTCTTCCCACCCATAGTCATGTGACCCAAAGTGGTCACATGCATGAAACCAAATCATAACAAAATATACCAGATGACCAAAGTGCCCACATGTTTAAAACCCATGACCTTGAATCAAGGTCATGTGTAAAAACTCATAAACCAAGCATAACACCATAAATAAGTCATGTGACTCAAATGAGTCACATGCGCAAAGCCCATGACCTGATAACGAGGTCATGTGCTAAACGTAAATTATATGTACAAGGCATACCCACAAGGCACGCCAGCAAGACATACTCGCCAGGTGCCCGTCCTATGACTCATATTTGAGTCATGTACAAAACTGTCACGAATGTGGCTTGGCATGGAAAAGGTTTTCACGTGACACATGGTTATGAGTCACAGGTATGTTGTTGTTTTGCACATATAACTCATTCGGGTTATATGATTTGTTATGTGTGGGATTTGTAATACTTTCGCACATGGCTCAAATGTGAGTCATGGGACGTGCGCTTGACGAGTATGCCTTGCAAGTGTGTCTTATGGGTAAGCCTTGCACATATGATTTATGTTTCGCACATAACCTTATTATGAGGTCATGGGTTTCGCGCATATGACTCAGTCGAGTCAAATGACTTGTTTATTGCGTTATGATTAGTTTATGAGTTTTTGTACATGACCTCACTATGAGGTCATGGGTTTTGAGCATGTGATCACTTTAGTCACATGACTAGTTTGTTATAATTTGATTTCGCACATGTGACCACTTTAGGTCACATGACTACGAGTGGGAAGAATACTATATAAGGAGGCCGAGGGGGTCGAGGAAGATAGGTTCTTCACACTTTGTTCTAAGTACTTTTCCTACTCATTACTTTAACGAATATAAAACATCTTTACGATTTTATCTTTATTACACCGTTATTGTTATGCCAAGAAAAGTCCTCCACGAAGACGAGTTAGAGAAAGCTTACGATAGGCGTTCCCGATAGAAGACAAAGGTCTTATACTATCGGTAACGTAGGCAAAGGCCTAGAGCTATCGTAAGACAAAGAAAAGAAGAAGACAGAAAGAGAAGTATCATTCCCCATCGCCAAGAACTAACAGACAAGAGAGGGATCATTATATTACAAAGCGTCGCCTAAGTACGACGCCAAATGATACAAGACGGCATCCTTCAATCCAGACAGGGAAGAAGATATCGACATCGACGATCAAAACCTTAACCTAGGAGGATTCAGCGACGCTTTAGATCACATCTCAGCAGAACCCTCGAGGGCAGCAAGCCCAGTAACCCCAGAGAAAGGATCACCAGTCGATAGCTCTCCTGTAGGAACTCCACGACCCGAGAGAATGTCGGGATCCGCAGCACCTGGGCCACTGGCCCCAGCTGCTCCGGCACCAGGAACCAGCATACTTGGAATGACTGAAAATCAGTTTCAGGCATTTCTCACAGCTACACGAAATACAGGGCAAGGAAATGTCCAAAGACCGAAAGCAAAGGAGCCCGACACATACAAAGGAGCTGCAGATAAGCTACGAATATTCTTAGCGCAATGTGAAGGGTATTTTGCCGTCAAGGGATATGGAGATCACCATGACGAAATCAAGATTCCATACGTGGAATTTCTACTCAGGGAACTTGTGGGACAATGGATCATGCCTTTCCAAGTTGGAAGGAAGCAGAGGGAATAGGTCACATACGAAGAGTTCAAGGCAACACTTTTCTAACAATTCAGAGATCCCAATGCCAAAGAAACAGAAAGACGAAAGCTAGAAAAACTCCAACAAGGAAAACAAACATTCTCGGCATACTGGAATGAATGCCGACTATTGGAATACGAGGCCGAGTGTGATGATGCTACTCTCTACATCATCCTCCTGAGAAACTGCAGCGAGAGACACCGAGAGGCATGGGGAATCTCTGACCTGCACTATATGACAGCCGAACGATTTGCAAGATGGGCAATCAATAAAGAAAGCAAATTAAACATGGTTCGAAGCAACTCGAAAAACACTATAGCTCATAGGGTGGTCCAATAATCCAGGAATGTGGACGGGACCTTCAAACCACAAGCAACTCAAGGAGAAAGTCGAGCATTACCACCAGGCGAGCCAATGGAGTTAGACAAATCAAGAGCATGACCTGATCTGAACCTGTCTAAGGAAGAATACGCCAGAAGAATGAACGGGAAACTCTGCCTGAGGTGCGGAAAAGCAGGACATCGGATACGAGAATGCAGAAGCCGACCCGACACCGGATACCAAGGAAACAGAGCTGCTGGAAATAATCGTTTCCAAAATCAAAAAAGGAGCAACATCCGCAAAATAATAGCAGAGGATTCACCGGCTGAAAACAATGAGGGTCCCCAGTAAATGGTGGTCTGTGAGACCCAAGATGTGGACCTGGAAAACCCATCAAGTTAGCGAACTACTACACGGCACTATACACGCAAAGAGGAGAAGAAGATAGAGATCATGTGATGATCAAAACAAAGATATACAATGGAGAAAACAAAGAAACAACAATATATGTAATGCTCGACTCTGGGGCCACTGAAGACTTCATCAACAAAGAAATATGCGACAAATACGGCCTCCACACCAAACAAGCGAAGAAAGCGAGACAAGTCTACTTAGCGGATGGAAAGCCAAGTGCTATGGGGCCTATAACCCATACGGCGACAGTACCTATGGACATTGACAGCCATAGGGAAACGGCAACCTTTCAAGTAGCAGATCTAAAAAAGCATGAGATAGTCCTAGGGATGCCATGGTTACGAAAGCATAATCCGATGATTGATTGGAACAAGAACAAGATGACCTTTACAAGCGAACTATGTGTGACAGCATGTCTCAACAGTTCGCCTGTGGTTAACTCAACACCGATACGAGAAGTGAAAGAAGAAACTTTGAATGCAAAGTTCGCCGAGATGTGGCAAGATAAGAGAGTTCGGATACAAAGGCTAGACCAAGAGGCAAGAGTGCCTACCAAGGATTCCAAAGGGGCAGTCGGACACGACCTATATGCCAACGAAGGAATTGAGATATCTGCCAATGGGCAGGCAATGATCGCGACGGGAATAGCCATTGGACTCCCAGAAGGCACCTATGGACGAATAGCACCCCACAGTGGTCTAGCGGTCAAACATCGGCTCATGACCATGGTAGGGGTGATCAATGTTGACTATCCAGGTGAAATCAAAGTGGTCCTAGCCAACCTAGGTCAAGAGGACTATCAAGTCCAGATAGGCGATCGAATCGCACAGTTGATAATCGAAAAAATCAAGAAAGAAGATCTGCATGAAGTAGATCAACTGGAAGAAACCACAAGAGGAAGCAAGGTATTTGGAAGTACAGACCAAAACCAGCTCAATACGACAAAAAGAATTGAAATCAAAGAGATCACAGCACAAGCCTTTAGACGCTACTATCGAAGAGGAGATACAACAGGAATTCTCAAATGGACATACGAAGGCAAAAAAGCAGTTCTAGCAAAAATCAACATCAGCATAGAGCTAGCAATCCAGGACTAGAAATATCAAAGCAAAAAGGGATGGAAAGAATTGGTCCCAAAAGAATATCACCAATTCACAAATCTATTCCAAGAAGAGGAAGCTACGGAGCTACCACCTTGAAGACCAGGAATCAATCACAAAATTCAGCTGGACAAAGATGAAAAAACAGGAAAGGCAAAAGAGATTCCCTACAAGAGGTTATACCCACTAGGGGAAGCAGAGCTCGAAGAACTTAGAATGTACATCGAGCAAAACTTAAAGCGAGGATGGATCAGGGACTCTTTTGCGTCATGCGGATCCCTAATACTATTCGTCAAAAAGAATGACGGAAAAATGAGACTCTGCGTAGACTACAGAGCCCTCAATTCGGTTACCAAGAATGACCGATATCCACTACCCTTGATTGGAGAAACACTGGACAGACTGCGGTCAGCAAAATACTTCACCAAACTCGACATCAAGGATGCATACTACAATCTACACATCAAGGCTGGAGATGAATGGAGGACTACATTCGCCTCAAGATATGGAATGTTCGAATACTTGGTTATGCCCTTCGGGCTAACCAACGCACCGGCTTCATTCCAGAGATGGATCAACTGAGTACTTAATAAATACCTGGACATATGTTGTATCGTATACTTGGACGATGTACTCATATACTCGGAAAACATACAACAACACCAAAAGGATATCAGCAATATCATGGCCGCAATACAAGGATCAGGAATGAAGATCAAACTAACAAAATGCGAATTCCGTAAGGAAGAAACAGAATACCTCGGATTTATCATCAATCGAAGTGGGGTCAAGGTCGATCCTATCAAAACAGCAACTATATAGGATTGGGCCAAACCAAACAACAAGACAGATATTCAATGCTTTATCGGATTCTGCAACTTTTATTGAAGGTTCATAGAGGAATTTAGCAGGCTTGCAAAACCACTCTATAACCTGACAAAGAAAAACAAGAAATGGGAATGGGGAGAAACCGAACAAAAAGCATATGATGCAATATGGACGCATCTAACATCGGTACCCATACTGGTTTATTTCAACACAACCCGAAGGACAATGATCAAAATGGATGCCTCAAAGTATGTATGCTCAGGCATACTATCGCAATAATGCGATGATGGAAAATGGAGGCCAGTGTCTTAATGATCCAAGACAATGACCCCCGCAGAGTGCAACTACGATGTTGCAAACAAAGAACTATTAGCGATAGTTCAAGCATTAAAAGAATGGTGGAGAAACGTTTTGAACAACGACTATCCAGTCTGAGTTCTAACCGACCACAAGAACCTGGTCCCGTTCATGACTACGAAAGAAGTGAACGACCGTCCGATAAGATTGCTGGAATACCTCAGCAGATACAACTTAAAAATCGAATACCGACCAGGCAAAGAGGGTGGAAAGCCAGATGCTCTCACAAGGATCGCAAGCAACAAACTACAAACGAAAGAAGATGAAAGAATCAAACAAAAAACACCAACACTATTACCAAAAACCTACTTCAAGGCAATAGAGGTTATCCAATTCACATCAATGGAGGAAAGAGGAATTGAGAATGCAAACGAGAAAGACAGAACAATTCAGGCAATAAGAAAAGCCTTAGAGGAAGGCAAAAAGGAGATGAAAGGAATTGCTCTGGGTTTATGCCAATGGAAGGACGGAAATATATGGTACAACAGAAAACAATGGATCTGGAAAGAAGAGGGGATAAGGACAGACATCATACGACAACACCACGATATCCAAACGGCAGGACATGGAGGAATGGCTAAAACCGCGGAATTCATCACGAGGTCATTCTATTGGCTAGGACTGCGCGAAGATGTCAAACGATATGTCAAAAACTGCGACATATGCCAAAGGACGAAAACGGCTAAACACGCGCCGTATGGATTACTAAAATAAAACGAAGTTCCTGAACAACCAAGGGAAACAATTACTATGGATTTTATCACTGACCTACCGGCATCGGAAAATTGCGATAGCATCCTGGTCATGGTGGATCGTCTGACCAAAATGAGTCATTTTATTCCGGTTAGGAAAGATATCAACACGAGAGATTTTATACAAACATTCTTCAGTGAGGTCTTTCGACTTCACAGCCTCCCGAAGAATATCATTACTGATCGAGGAACACTATTCACATCGGGACTATGGAAGAAAGTAACAGGAGAAATGGGAATACAAAACAGAATGAGCACAGTGTGCCACCCACAAACGGATAGACAAATGGAATGGGTAAATGCGATACTCAAACAATATTTAAGGGCTTACGTCAATTATCAAGAAGATAATTGGTACAAGCTGCTATCTATGGCCGAATTCGCATATAACAATGGAAAGTAAGAAACAATCGGTACGACACCCTTCTTCGCAAATTACGGATGACATCTACAAAGTCAGATCACGTATCATACGATTAATGATGTGATACCGGACAAAACCGATATGGGGAAACTACACGAAACATTACAATACGAAATGAGTCAAGTACAATAACGACAGAAGGAACAATACAATAAGCACTGAAGACCAGATCCGAACATACAACCAGGAGATATGGTATGGCTAATACCACGCAATATCCATACAACGCGACCATCAAAGAAATTGGACTACAAGAAAATAGGACCATTCCAGATACTGGAAAAAGTGGACAGTCGAGCTTATAAACTCGACCTTCCCCCCTCAATGCGAATACACAACACATTCCACATCTCACTCCGGGAATTACACAATGACAATAAGTTTCCTTCACAAACACTTATTCCTCCTCCTCCGATCGAACTCGACAGAGAACCAGAATATGAGCTCGACGAAATAGTCGATTCCCACTTCTTCCACGGTCACCTCCAATGCCAAGCCAAGTAGACAGGATTTTCTCCCTAATACGATAAAACTTGGTACTTCACACACAACTTCGAAAACGCACAAGATGCCATCTCAACCTTCCACCAGCAATACCCAGGCAAGCCTAGCCCAGGTGACGATCACCTTCAACCAAAACAAAAGCAAGGGAAAGACTCCTGTGCCGATGCAATAAGACAAAGGCTGGGGCGATAGCCCCCACCAAATCACACCCACTAGTCCCGAATACTCATTCATAGGGCCAACCGACGAATAACTTAGGGAGAGGAAACACCAAGCACAGCATAGCGCCATGTCATGGACAGTATGCTACGATGACAGTTGCCAAATACCCTTTGGCGACAAAGAGGGCTTGGGATGGTTCCTGAGGGAATGTCGAAAGCATGGCCCACGCTGGGACGACGTTCTGAAGCATTGGCAACAATGCTTCACAAATGGGTACACGATGCACAGGGCACAAAAGATATCTGCGGGATTCTACCCGCAGAAGGATGGAAGCAGGAAAGAGTGGGAAGGAGAGAATGCCAGAAAGACATGGACCACGAGGACGTGGTCCAGGGAGGTAGGGGCCCAAAACTCCTCAGCAGACACATAGCCGGACGTCAGGAGCCTACACAGGTAGATACGGGGACTCCAAGAACAACTTGGCCAAGCCGAGGCCACAATTTTGGCAAATGACAAAACGATCGCGGCGCAAAGACAGCTAAACAATACTCAGCGGCACACGATCGAGATGGTGAATCTGACCCTAGAATCGGTAAGGGTCAGATGGAGGATAGCAGATGCAAAGTTCCACAAGCTGAGAAGGACCATGCATTCGGCAGGACGGGAACTATTAAAACTGGGAGAAAAAGCCTGATAGGACTCAGGCTTAGGAGGAGGGTAGCTAATATCACGAACGTGGCTTGGCATGGAAAAGGTTTTCATGTGACACATGGTGATGAGTCACAGGTATGTTGTTGTTTTGCGCATATAACTCATTTGGGTTATATGATTTGTTATGTGTGGAATTTGTGATGCTTTCACACATGGCTCAAATATGAGTCATGGGACATTCGCTTGACGAGTATGCCTTGCGAGTGTGCCTTACGGGTAAGCCTTGAGCATATGATTTATGTTTCACACGTGACCTTATTATGCGGTTATGGGTTTCGCGCATATGACTCAGTCGAGTCATATGACTTGTTTATTGCGTTATGATTGGTTTATGAGTTTTTGTACATGACCTCGCTATGAGGTAATGGGTTTTGAGCATGTAATCACTTTGGTCACATGACTAGTTTGTTATGATTTGATTTCGCACATGTGACCACTTTAGGTCACATGACTACGAGCAGGAAGAATACTATATAAGGAGGCCGAGGTGGCCATGGGAGATAGATTCTTCACGCTTTGTTCTAAGTACTTTTCCTCATCATGGCCATCGCTTCGCCTCGAGCGTGTCTTTCGCCATCATGATGGGCCTTGATGCCTTGGATTCTGGGGGAGATATCTGAGTTCACTCAGTAGTGCCTGGGGTCTTTGGTGTTGAGGTCTGTTAGGTGTTGTGTGGTGGATAACTTGTTTGCATCTCGTTTCGTTGGATTAGTTATCTCACGATACTAGCACTTCGAGCACTTCATCACGGTCGCATACGAGCCCCTTTCAGTAAAATATTTACGGCTTCCTGTCTATCCTCTACTCGCAGGTTTCGCGTTGGATTGGGGGGATTGAATACTGTGTTTAGGGGGATCACCCATGTCGTTCTTCGGGCCAGCTCATGTCTTTTGTTGGGTTTTAACTGAGTCATTAGTTCTCGCGATACAAAACGCCCTTGGGTTAGACTGATGACCTTCACAAGTATCAACTCGTCGTACTGGCCGCATCATTCCTCAGGTGGCAGGGTGGTACCCACCCAGCCCCTCTTCATTACGTTTTCGTTTCTACGGTCGGAATCCTACGATGTTGTTTATCGCTGTTCCCTTAGAGTTTTTGTCCTTACGGCATTTACAGTGATTCAGTCAGGCGTCTCCTCCTCGCATTTGTGGGGATGGCTTTGACCCTGAAAACTCTTACCCCCTGGTGTGGTTATTGTTGCGCCTGGGGTGGTGTGGGACGATTGGCTGCCAGGCACTCGCGTTGTCTGTACGTCTGGGTGGTTCGGTTGTGGTCTGTGGTTGGCTGCTTCACCCATTGCAAGTGGGGCCTACCTTCTGTTTGTCTTCTTCTGTTTGTTCGCCCTTCCCCTTTTTGTCGCGTCAGTTGGGGATGCCTCTTGCCCGTCGTTCGGTCTGTGCCTATTGCCGGCCCTGTGGGGCTGGCTTTGGCTGGCTCTGCTTACTCGTTCCCGACTCGGTTGGATTTTAGTTCGGCTGAGTTGGATGGTGTGGCTGGTGCCGGTACCTTTGGGTATTGGTGCTGCCTCCTTTGTGGCTCCTGGCTGTGGCTGGTGGGCCCCCCTCGGCTATACGGTGCTGGGGGTTGGGGCTCTGTTCGTGTGGCCAAAACCAATGGCTGCCTGGCGGGGCTGGGTATAAGCGGTCCTGTAGTTGTTGGATGGTTGATCTGTCTGAGAGGCTGGGGGGGCTGGATGGGCTCTGTGGCGTCTACTGTGTGGGGCTTGGGGGGGGCTGATTGGGGGGAGAGAGGCACCTGCGAGCACCGGTCGGGCCTGCGTCAGGTTGGGCAAGGTCTAATTAAGTGTTTCCAGTCCGGCTTGTGCTTTTGGGCGAAGCTGCTGAGTGCTGTAAGGCTCCCCGATGGACCGGTTGGCTGATGGCCACCTGTGCGGATAGTGGATTGCGACCACCTGGTTCGGACTTGTTTGGGTTCTGTGTGCTGGATGTTGTGGAGGTTTGTTTGGTTTCTTTGGTTTGGCAATGGGCATGGCTGGCGGGGGCAAGGCACCACGGGTGGGAGATAGGCCCCACTGACTATTTCGGTCTGTCACCACCTCTATGTATTTCCTTTGTTTATGGGTTTTGTTTTTTTTTGGGGGGACAGGTAGCGGGTACAGGTCCTCCTCACCATTACGCTCTTCGGAGGCACTTGGCAAAGTGGGTTCATAGGGTCAACGGCCTGGCATGCGGATGCGAGAGGTGGACATGTTAGTCACCTCCTCTCTGCCATTGTATCACCTGTTGTTTATATTTGTGGTTTTGTTGGTTTTCTACTGTGGAGGAGGTCTTGCGGGACAGTCTTCAGACCGGGCGGTAGTGGTTTTATATTTTGTTGGACGAGGAACCTGGTTGGGTTGGTCTTTTGCTCGGCTTCGGCTACACTTAGTACTGGTTGGCTTCATACCAGAGGGGCTGCAGACTTGGACCGGGGCGGGTTCTGGGTTGTTTGATGGTCTTGTAATTAGTTCTCGTGCGGGCATGACTTGGGGATGGCAGGTGCAGGACCGTAGACTTAGTTAGCTTAGGATTAGTGGTATACCAGCTAGCAGTATGCCTGTGCCGGCGGGGGCTCGTCGTATGCCAGTGTTGGCGGTACGAGTTTAAATAAAATTAGATTGAATTCTACGTACTTTTCCTACTTATTACTTTAACAAATATAAAACATCTTTACAATCTTTATCTTTATTACACCGTTATTGTTACGCCAAGAAAAGTCCTCCACGATGACGATTTAGAGAAACTTACGATAGGTGTTCCCGATAGAAGACAAAGGTCTTGTACTATCAGTAACGTAGGCAAAGGCCTAGAGCTATCGTAAGACAAAGAAAAGAAGTAGACAGAAAGAGAAGTATGGTTCCCTGTCGCCAAGAACTAACGGACAAGAGAGGGATCGTTACAGATTGTCACTTCTAACCAAGGAAAGCCTAGATCATGAAATCTCAATCAAAGGAATTGAGAGAGACTTCTTAATAGCGGGTTACAGGATTGTCATAGGGGTAGAATTGGAATGGACTCAGAGGTAGAGGAAGATCAGGAGTTGGATAATACGGAAGTTGAGTTTGGTATCTACGAGAAATGTTAGAAACATGAAATTGATATTATGTGATAAATTGCATAATTTTCTTGCCACGCCTCACCTTATTTTAACCTACTAGCAGGAGGTCCAATTGAGCGAGTCAATATGGTAATGGCATTTTTTCGATGCTGCGATATCATTGCGATGGGCCCATATCTCGCACATGACTCCCGCAGCGTAATCTGTGAAACCTACAGCAATGATCATAAGGGGGCACCTATGCTTGTAAACAGAGGCTGACAAATATTATAATTTGTAGTTAGTAAACGGGACAATTCAAATTGTAGGAGTTGTCAAACGAACCAAAAGCTTGCTTGAGCATGGTGTATGAGTATTCAGTACGTTGTGGAAGGAATCTCTTTTTTTTTTTTTTGTGGTTAGGGTGGTTGGAAAGCAACCGGGGACGCAGCAGTGTTTATGTATATACTGTACACAATCTCCTCCAGCTAGTGGCTATATAGTGGCGTATCTACTTCTGTTGGGAATCTACTATCCCCAGCAGTCAGTCACCCGATGATAGGTTTAGGCCTTGTTTGGCATGCCAGAATTACAAGTATCTTACTCAGGAGCAAATATTGCGCCATAGTGCTACTGCTAATGGTAGCTAAGGATATTTGGAGATTTCTAGAATTAATACAGTTTGTATAGCGGCCCTGTTTGGCACACCGAAGATGCTCGGAATTTCTGACTCCTCCTTAGTATTTCTGAAAGATTGTATGGTTAGAAAAACAAAGGAAAGGTCAGAGACACTATGTTCAGATATATCTTGAGTGCGAATACCAGCTAACATGATCCAACACATCCAGTAGGTTAATTGTTTACTATATCAGGAAAATGCAAATTCTTCTCAGGGGTTTTGTCTCTGAATAATTAGATTATAGGGTTCTGAGGGAGATAGTGGATTCTAGGAGCTTTTACGGTACTCAGGTAGCTGGGGAGGGGAGAATAGATAACTTACACCATGTATGATGCATGGGGCAATTCAGTTCTAGGCTTCTTATCCATGGATTGTAGTGACCACATTTTGACTATTGCCCTGGCATCCTTTGACACTTGTTTGATAACCACTCATATCAATGGACCCGGACTGCCACTGACAGGGAAAGTTGTTGAACCCGATACATGGGAGTATTCCCTGATTGGATCTGCGACAATACCTGTGTTTGTTCCTGAATTCCACAGCTTTTTAGTATATCCCAGCATTGTGATCGACAATAGATATCCGAAATATATCATGGCTAATGAACTACTTGCATTCGCAATTTATGGCCCATCGGAAATCTAGGAAAATATCCCACTTGTATTCTCTCCTAGGACTACCACAGAGATAGTATAAGTAAACTGTGGTTTGTCCTGGAAATTTTGCGATTATCATAATGCAGGGGAACTGGTTTGTGGACCAAAAAGATCAAGGCACCATAAGAATTTTTCCCCGTAAAATTTAAAACCGAGAAAAAGAATAACGAGAAGCCTCTATCCCCCCACAGGAAGTTACGGAACAGTTATCAGAGGTTAACGAGCTAAATAGATCCCTGCCCGTTCCGGTTAACATACCAGACCCTTGTACCTATAGCAGTTACTAACATGAATATACATCAGTATGGACCGTGACGCGCTGGGGTGCTGGGCGGCAGCGATGCGCCGGGTCGTGGTGCGCAGCCCCTGGAGGAACCTGTTGTTTGCTCAGGAGGATCAAAAAAAGGATCCTACGCGCACCAAAGAAGCATCCAGGGCACCGCTTCCGGATCCTCATCGTGAAAGATCACTCAGATTATTTGGGCCAATGCTGGGCGAGGAACAAACAGCACATTTTAATACATAATATTAATATTATTATTGCGTTGAACTAATTCATTGAAAATCCAAACGGAGCAGGCCCCGAGTGTAACTGAGCAGATGATAAGGTCCCTAAGTAAAGCCATTGGTCCGTGGATGTGTTGTGAAGACCTACCAGGAAACGGAATAATCGATTCAGTCAAAGCTGGTCTCTACTAAAAGTGTCACAGTATTGAACCCAAGCTCGCCAGGTTCGTGGGGGAATTCAATGGGATTTAATGGCGATAATATGCCCGAATTACCTGTGTAGCTTCCAGCTACGTACAGACCGAGGCTTTCAAGTGATAAATGGTGATTCATCACTAAGAAAGATTTTATCCATTGTTCAATAGGACTAATTGCTTGATTAATATATATTCACCCAGGGTGTTTTAAAGAGTTTTATGAAGGGTGGTATAGATTGTCTTAAGGTATGAAGGACAGTATGAGGTTTGAGTAGATATGAGTATCATGGTGGTGGACCGGTAGATGACATAGACTTGTCTTAAGCGAAATCTCTAGTATTTACCAGGAGCATGTTTCTCTTATCCTCCTATCCCGAGCAATTAAAAAGTGGAAGCCTGTATGATAGGCAGTTCACAGATATCTTCGGATTTCCCGGTCATCAGGTAAGGCGGTCTCGACTTGGGTTGTTACCATACAAGATCCGACTCAGTGGTTGCCTAACTTAGGCACTGCCGCTTGGGAAGGCTGCTGGTAATTTCGACCGGACCGACCCAGGCTTTTCAAAAAACCGGCCGGACCGGTGCCCGCTTGGGATCCCGAGCACACACAACTAACTGGAGGTGAGAAAATAATGAATTAAATCAGCAAATATGCCACGGTGGCTAAGAACAGACCACCGTAAACCCAATTGGTGTCTTTCCATTCTTAAAACAGCACACTAGGAGCCTCCTCCCTCACCCTTGTTATCTGGTAATTTAACCCAACTATGATAGTCTTGAGATCGGTGGGCTTGTATCATTTTCGTGGTGCGAGGCGGAACACCCGCACGCTCTAGCACTCTGGTCATTTCAGGTTCGAGCGCACCAAATTACTTCCTGCAAAAGTGTGCCCTCATAAGAAACTTTCGTGAGCTTTCTTGGAAGATGAGATTTTGCAACGCCACTAAGAAAGAAAAAAAAGAGGTATTTTTTTTCTTAGACCAAATTGCAATAACCCGCAAAAAAAACGTCATCAAGGCAACTCGAGGTTGAGGTCGATGAGAACAGAGGTTAAAGCTCCAAAGGGTTTACAGGTTTATGTGGCAGCAATTTTTATCGAAGAGAGGGGGTTCTGGTAACACATGGAGAAGTGTTGAACTATATTTTGTTGATCGTATCAGTAAGTCCCCCTTGTGAATTCTGTGTATAAGGACACGAACCCGCTTCTTGTAAGTTAGAATAGTTTTCACTCGCCATTCTGTCTCCGTACGGATTGTTTCTGGAAATTCCAGCAATGTCAATGCTGAGTACTGAGGATTAGTTGGAAAACAATGTTGATCGGGAGCGTGGGTCAATAGGTTTGGAAGGAAGACACACTGCACCGCCTTCCTGTATATTATATATACCATTGTCACCTCCCGGCAGCAGTAACCTTGCCATATTTGTCAAACCCCATTCGCACCCCCTTCCTGAATTCTCTCGGTCAAGCCTATATGACATGACCAGTCAGTTAGCTGCCTTACCGTACTCCCGTCTCGTTTCCTCCCTCCCATCCCCCAGACGTAAGAAAACACTGCCCTGTCCTGCAGCCCAGTTGCGGCAAACAAGGTCCAAGCTCTTGATACGGTAGGATTCTTAGGGGAGCGTGTTAGGTAATTAAAAGAAAAATATCGGCAATCGTAGATAAAGAGAACCTAACGATTACGCTCTCATAGGTCAAGCAAAACGCCAGCAGGCGATGGACCATCTACACAAACATGTGAGAGGGCATCGGAAAGCTCTAAAACCGCGACCTACCCGCCCCTAAGACTGGTATCATATGTGAAAAAAACTGACATAAATCGGCCAATAAGTCAAAACACTCCAGGTGAGAAAAAGGAATTCCCCATAATATCAACACTTTTTAATATTCAACAGGTGCCCCTCAGCCAGTCTCATCTCGAGTGATGACTGGTGAATGCCATCTCCTGGGACTGACGACTGATGATGTAAGTCAAATCGGTACTGTTATTGTCAAATGATTTTCTCCAAGGTACGAGTACCGGTTTCGATTATTTAGAGCCCAACCAGACCTATTCCCCAGCCTCCAGGTTGACGGGGAAAGAAATAGCCTTAAACGAGCCTCACCGAGAAGCGCACCCTTGAGCCACCAACCACGTTACACCCCATTCACAAGGTCTGTGCAATCAGAACCGAGCCTGTGCACGAGCACGAACACTGATACAAAGTGTAAATGCACGGTCATCCTTCACGACATGCTTGCAGTGATGGCACACGGGGCACTCGGGCATGATTATGGGTGATCGAACGCTCGAGGTGCGGTGATGCATCAAAGCCGGATTCATTCTTTTATTTCGCGTGAGGGATCATTGGCCAGGCCCCCAGGATATCCGGGTGGCGGTCTCCGCGGAGATGATAGCCGCGCTCAGTGTGTTGGCATCATATGTGAACGATTACTCGAGTAGTTGGAGATTTTCAACAAGTTTGGGCCCCATGCATAACCCGCAGGGAAACTGTATTGCTGCCCAAAATCACGAAGATGGCATCATATGCTGTCACTCGATTTTAACTCAAATATTAAGTCATGCATTATCAAGGTATGATAGCTCAATGGAGAGTCGATCCTTAGACTGCTACAGTCAAGCCCCAACGCGCAAAATCGAGGTGGCGGGAAATTTTTTCAGGCATCGATGTCGGCTTGATTGGTACAGTACATACATCACGCACTCCAGCGAGGAGATGCAGACTCAACCGGGCAGATGCCGAGTCTTACAAATCAACCAAAGCACATTTGCGAAAGCCGACTGTAAGAGGGAGCATGGATCTACCCGTAAGTAAAGGAACTTACCAAGATCCACCACAGCGTCTGCAGTAGTTAGAGATGGACCGCATCCCGAATCTCTCCACAGCGCGATACTAAGGTTAACCGAGTAGATAGATACAATATCTTCTAACTTAGTCTCGCATGTCCGGTTCTAGGCCTTCGCTGCAGCGGCTAGGCTACGCATCGAGTGACTCCCTGTGAATGGTGGTGTTTGCCTTTCCTCTCCCCCCCTCCTCTGCTATGATGTGGGATATCCTTCTTGACCGGCACAAAAAAAACCTTTGCGCCTTCTTTCCCTCCTCAATTTCACCCCCACCCTTTCGAACACTTTTTGGAAAAGGGGTTAACACGTGTACGGTACAGCAGGGTAGTTCCGGCCTTGCGGGATCTGGGGTTTTTGGGTTTCTCGTGAGCTCGGCTTTTTGCGGCTGAAATGCCTTGTTCAGGCACTCTGCTAGTACTATTCAGGTACCCGGTACAAGTGCTTTGGTTCTGAATGGGGTGGGGGTTAATGTGCGTGGTCGAAGCACGGTACAAGTACGCCATGGCTTTGAACAGAGCTGGGTGTTACTGTTCTCGGGTACTTGTGTGGTACCGTATAATCTCGTGAAATCCACTATCTCCGTCAGCCCCTAATCTCCGAATTCTCAGTAAAAAAGTCCTTAAGAAGGACTAGTGCTTTCCTGACACGGTATAGCCTAAGTCATATGGTTGTGTTGGATCTTGGAGACCCGACAAGCTAAGACTATCTGGGGCTGATGTCGCGATTTACAGGGATATCATGACAGTCCGGAGATGGTGGATTTCTCGAGATTATGGTACGAGTAGAGTACCGTACCGTACTCATTCTTGTATCCCTGGGTGAAACAGTGGGTTTCGCCGCGACGATTGCCAAGCCTGTTCGGCTTCACACAGCTAAAGATAATACCGGCACGGTGGGTCTCAAGTCTTTCAGAGACCCGAGAGCATTCTTTGAAGTACGGTACTCGTACCAGAGATTGTCGCTTTTCACTGTTGATGTTCCATCATAACTTCTCACTACTTGAATCTTGAGTAGGCCACGGTACTGGTAACTGCATTTACCGGTATCCCACCCTCCGACAGAGAAGGTGTCCGCCCGCGCGGAACCGCTCCGTCATCGCAAGATTCGCACAACACGGGGGGGGAGCCTTTCTCCCCCCAAGATCAAGGCACGGACAGATGTTTCTCTGGCTGGAAAGGGTTGACCAGGATAAAGCACCGCGCGCCCTCTTCTGGCATTTGGCGTTTGCTTTTCCAGCCCGGACACCATGCTCAGTCTATCTCGCATATCAGAAGCTTAACTTGGCTGTGTGTGATTTGCCTTTGGAATTACATGATGCGTGTAAACAAAAGCCTCCATCAGACGATATCTACTTGGAGAAAAAAAAGCAATAAATCGTCAGTTTGGTGAGGCACTGGTACTTGTACTCGTACAGTACAATCGGCGCAAGCCACTTATCTTTTTTTAATGGGTGGCAAATGGTACAACAGTCTCGAGTAACTTACCATACAAGGTACAGTACTTGTAGCCAGCAATCGGCTCGCAAAAATCCTCTGATGGCGCTCACGAGATTGGAGGGGTGCACGAACAATTCCTAAAATTTACTTTCGTATTGTGCAGTACCACTACCGGTATTTTCGGCGGACTCCTACCTACAATACAACTACTTACCGGTATCACTTTGTGTATCTATTAGCGGCGGATAATCACCACCTCCAAAACCTTGGACCTCCGACAAAAGAGTCGCCAAGCAAAGTCCATGGTTGGGAGTTTTCTTGGCTCATCTTGAGGAAAGCATATCCTACTACCGGCAGTGCCGTACTCGTACAAGTAACAAGTGCGGTACTGTAGTGCGACAAACACTTCCAGGAGGGTAAAAAGGGAAAGGGGGTTGAAATTTCGCACACCGTACGAGTAGTTGTAGTTGTGGAAGCATACCCGTCACACTTGTCTTCTACCCTGGAGAAAAACCAGCCATCGACGGGATTTTCCTTGCCATCTCGCGTAGTGAGACCAATGCGGTAACCTTTGTGAGACCTTGCAGGGGGGTGGGACAACATGGTTTTTTTTTACCAACAGCCAAGGTTGATATGACACCCTACCCGTATTTATGCCGTGTAACCATGGACTCTTTAAAGTCTAGTCTTGTACAAGCATGTAACACGGGGGGATGGGAAGGAAAAGTACTTGTACTAACTAGTACTACTGTATCTCCCGGACTGGCCAGACGGTGGCCGCGCCAACTACGGCACCAGTAGTGTGCGATGGGTATGGCATTGGTACAACGTTAGTGCAGTGTTCTTCGGCGAGATTTCAGAATATATATATATACATTGGAGTCAAGCTGCCGTATGGCACCACCACCACCACTGGCCTGGTTTAGGGAGATGAACGTACGGTACAGTACCGGTAGCTAATGTTAACTATGGTCTGCTGAAGTCTACACATTTCCTGAGTTGTGTGGTGACTAGCGGGGGTTGCATTTTAGCCTGTGTCTTGGGCACTGAACTGGACGGCACAGAATTTTCCACTTGTTTCAGCGGTGTCGGATATAGCACGCACTGCTGTACTCATATTAGTGTGAGAATTAGACTCGAGCCTGGGTGTTTGCATTAGGTATTATGGGGAAATAGATAAACTTGAAAAGAAGCTAATAATAATAATAAGAATTTCCACACATCGCGATGCAAGCAATCACGAACTCGAAGCAGAAAATCGTTACGATAATGGTTAACCATAACAAGATATACAGGGCCCAACCCAACACCACCAGCGCCACCCACCACCACTCGTCTGTCTCTTTGGTTTGCGCGAACCCGGGTTTGAACTGCCACTGATCCGCATAGCTGCCGCCACCGCCATTTTGTTGCTGCTGCTGCTGGGGCGCTGTTTGCGTGATTTTGGTTTTGCGCGTTTCCACCGTGGCAACGGTGAGGACCGCGGCTGCGACGACGTCGCAGAGAGCATAACCATTCGGATGTGAGATGATCAATTGCCCACTACCCGCCGTGAAATTTAGAACTCCTAACTCTTGCGAGGCTGGATAGTCTTGAGGAATGGCCTGTGATTTTTTTAGATCAAATTGTGTGCGTTATGATTATGAGTGGAACTTACCCTAAGTAGACCCGCCGTGGGATAGGTATCTAGAGATGTGAACCCTTCGTTCACAACCTCAAATAACATGGTGACATTTTGCCCGTCGTTTCGCCAAATGGCGAAAGCCCCACGATCACCGTTCCATGTTAGGTCGAATCTGTCGGCGACCCTATCTTGTCCGGCATTGCTCATGTAGTTTTGCCCTCGCATTTGAATGATGGCTACGAGGGTTACGCCGGCTTGGAGGATGAGTCGTGGTTGAATTTCAGCGGTGCAAGCATCACTCCAGGAACCCCGCGTTGGATGTCGGCGTGTTAGAGTTAGTTTGTTGATCTCGTCGGTGCTATTAGTTGCGGGTGTCGCTACCAAGGCGTAGTATGGCGAATTGGAGGAAACACCAAGTGACATACGCTCGGCCACCGGGAAGACATTATTCTGGGTAGTGCGATAGAGGTTTTGGACAAAGATTGATGCTGGTGCCCGTGCTGGAGGCTCCCCAGTGGCAATGGCATGATATGCTTCCAAGTCCGCAGGGCCTGTTGGCTGGAGGAGTACTTGTACATTGGGGCTAGTTGTCAGGGCCTGGTCTTGAGAGTAGGACGGTGGCTGTTGGAGGGTCGGTGCCATGGGAAGAACGACACTTGGGGCTTGGACTTGGCCATAGTGCTGGGGATTTCCCGCCGGAGAGGGAAGGAC
This sequence comes from Tuber melanosporum, assembly GCF_000151645.1. Lineage (NCBI taxonomy): Eukaryota > Fungi > Ascomycota > Pezizomycetes > Pezizales > Tuberaceae > Tuber > Tuber melanosporum. Next base: position 141,217 of record NW_003299099.1, read on the forward strand.
AGTCTGGGGAGGTGGGCTCCTGACCTGAGGAGGAGGATTGATCGGGGGTGAAGAGACTTGGACTTGATTTCCTATGGCCATTGTTGCTGAGATCGTAGTGGAGCAAAGATAGGAGAGATCATGGTTACGGGATGGCCATGATATAGAGGAAGAAGGCCGGACAGAAGGGGGGACAGGCTTTCTCTCCGTCCAAACTCGAACCACATATCTTTATGGCGTTTACTGAGGCTCTTCACGCTCGTCAAAACCGGATGATCCAAATAAGCGAGCTGAAGGGCCTGTGGATGGTTAAGAAAAAGTAAAGAAAAGTTAGGCTGGCAAAAGATCCTTGCACATCCTCAAGCCAGAGTGCCTCGAGATGTGGGTAGGTTAATTTGATAGGCTAGATATGGCCTCAAAACCGGTCTCTTGCTAGCCTCGTTATAAGTAGGATTCTGCATCTGGTTTTACGAGGTCCCTTATCTCCCCTTTGCGCGCGCCCTTACCATTTCCATTCATTCTTTTAAAAGGGGTTTGTTTTTGGAGGTAAAAGTTCTAGTCAATTACAGAAAGTGCTCGTACAGAGGTCCTCATTACACGTAGAGAGGAGCGTAAGAAAGATGTTATACGGAGAGAAAATTCTTGTGTCTGTGGATGGGCAGGCTGGAGAGCCAGGATATCAAACATATGGTCATCGCAATCGCATTGGTTTATTTCCTGCTCTCCCTCTATTGTTAAACCATGCTAATTAATGGTGGACAGCTCCTCCCGGACATGTTGGTCAAACCGGACGTTCCTCATGCGCGGCGACACCAGGAACAAATGCCGGGAGCGTTGCTTTGGAATTGACTCCCTCAGCATCAACACCCCATGGTGTTCATGCTGAAGGAGCCGGAGCGTGGGCCGGAACGCGTTGGGAGATTTCAACGGACAAGACTCTATTTTTGTCCGCGAAAGGAGGTGATGGAGGGGATGGAGGACAAGGTGAAGATGGGCAAGATGGCGGCAAAGGAGCGAGGGGGCAGGATGCAACGAAGCATCGTGATGCTACTGTAAGTTTAGAATGGCCCGACCAACTCAATTTCTTTGTTCTCTAACCTAGTTGGCAATAGAATGGAGGACCAGGACAACGGGGTGGAGAGTGAGTTAACCATTACCCCACAAGCGACTCCTTGTAATGAAGAGTTGGTTTTTGATAATTAATGGTATTTAGTGGCGGGTATGGGACCGATGGGGCTGATGGTGGAAACGGGGGAACCGTGTTCGTAAGGGTGAACGAGCAGGATACCAATCTTCTCCTTGCTCTCGATTGGGACATCAGTGGTGGTAAAGGAGGCAACAGTGGGGTCCATGGAAATCCTGGAGATGGAGGAGAAGGTGGCGATGGCGGTGTCGGTTGCACTTGGTACGTGATTAAATGAGTGCCCGGTGAATCCTAGGCTGACTGGATGACTTTCTAGGGAGGAGTTTGAGGGCTACTATTATGCATGCTGTGGAGGAAGCTATTGTACTTGCGGGAGACATAACCGCCAAAGCAGATATACACGGCATACACGCCCGCCGGGGAATAAGGGTAATCAAGGCTCACCTGGGTCCCGGCCGCACACATATCTTCGCGGGGGTGCCGGAGGTGTTCGTGGAGCTGCGCACATTCACATTTCAAACCTTGACGGTACGGAAGCAACCTATCCAAGTCGGTACAATATCGTGGTAGTTGGCTTTGAAGTGGTTGACGAGAATGGGGATGGAATCAACGAGCCGGGGGAGCATATTCTGGTTCGGAAAATCTATGTCCAAAATACAGGTGGTATGCCTACGCCCACACGCTCCATGATTCCGGTACTTATCCATGGAAGTATGTGGCTTGATCCCATACCCGAGCCTGTATACCTTCCTGTTGGCATACAACCAGGCGAGACTGTCGAGGTCCCCGGCATTCTGCGTGCCTTTATTCAACAGGAACGTTCCCAGCGCCAAATGGGAGTAAAGTTTTCGGCAACAGATGAGATGAAGTTGATTGGTATTATGCCTGGAATTGATCGGGTGCTTCCCGACTTTTGTGGCTCTACGACCATCAATATTTCATATCCATTGGAGCTCGAAGCACCGAGATTTCTTAACTCCGTTGAGCGAGGTAGTAACGTGACCTTCTCATGGATGGTATGCTCTTGCTCTCTCTGACATATCCTCACATATGAAAGACTAATGTTTGCATATTTAGTTGAAAAATGTTAGCACAAAATCGTACGGAATTCGCGGCTCCCTCGGACGAAGCGCTGGCACGTGTCTCTCTGAGAATGGGGGCACGCAAATATTTACCTTCGTTGATGAATCAAATGTGGGAGACTCACGCGGCTTGGACCTTTTGGATGCTCTGGATCCTGGGACAGCAGTCGCTATTCGCCAAACGTTCAAGGTGTCAGATCAAGCTGAACCTTATTCGACAGGATCGATGACACTTGAACTTGTACTTTCGGAACCAGGGAATAATGAAGGGCGATTTTCGCCGCTACAATCCTCACATTTTCCTATGCGTTCGGTCATGCACTACCCACTTGATATGCAGATTTCTGCAAAGTATACTTACAACCCAGCGGCTGACTACCTACTCGTTGTCAATGCCGATACCAAACGGGAGGTTATTCACCAGATATGCGGGCTCGTCGCTGATTTGGGGCTTCAACTTGATATCTGGAATATGAGTGTATACGGAAATTTCCGGGATCCAAACTGTACCGTCCCCGAGAATGCCGACCACGTATTCTATAACTACATGGGCAAGTCAATTATTGTACTAGCAAATCCTTTCGAGTACTTCCAGCGTGGAATGAGGACCGCGTTTGATCTCCTGGATCCTCATGTTGTGTCCTACCTGGCTACCGGTGGAACTCAGTTTCTTTTCCCGGAAGCGGCGGCAAGTAACCCAACCTGGATTAACTCGGTCGTTTTTCCCACGCGACCATTTGAAGGGACCCTAGATCAGCGACCTGGGGAAACAACCAAGAAGGGAGTGGTTACCAAGGTAAAGACTGATGAAGCGCCAGAGAATATGTGGATACAATGCAAGGGGAAATTGTTCAAAAAGTCTGAATCAGCGTTAGCCAGCGATGCCAAGGGGATGGCCCAACTATTGAACAAAAACTTGCCGATGCAAAGATTTGCGGTATCACCGAGTCTGGAAGGGTCGACGAAGCAGGTTGCAGGGAAGATATTCATCCGTCATGGATTGTCACTGAGCACCCGGATTGTAACAGCTTTTGGTCGATGGGGTATTGAGGACTCACGACCGTCGGAGCTCGACACATATCTCTTGATTGCTGCATTGTCGTTTAAGAAGCGAGCTAGGCTGTTCTGGAACTATGTTGGAGGAGCTCTTGCTGCCGAGGCGGAGCAGCAAGGTGTGGAGAAAAGACCGGTGGTGAACGTGGCGGGGGGAATGTCTAGCAATACAAGAGTGAGCCTCATAATTACGCTTAATATTAAGTGCGTCTGCTAATTAATGCTTAGATCTATAAAGCTATCTGCCTCTCAATCATGTACGAGCTCGAACTGGAAATTGCACAATTCTCTTCTAGTGCCCCATGGCCGGATGTCATCCCCACCGCCGACATACTGAAACAGCTGGAGAAAGTGGATTACCTCTTTTCCCTTATCCCCAACGCCTCTAAAATCGAAGGCACAGCAGCCAGCGACCTCGATTTCCTCGTTGAAACCCTCGGTGTTCTTGTTGCAGGCGTAGTACCAATCAGTATATCCCAATGGATGGGACAAAAGGTTATCCGTCTGGGCAACCGGCGAACACACCTCCGCACACAGGTCCTCGCGAAACTGGAAACCGGGTTGAAAGCGGTCTTTGACGAGGCAGAAGTAAAGAAACTTAAAGGGCGTATAATGAAGGAGTGCGCCACCACAAAGAAAGCCTTGAAGTCTGCGGGTGGAACCATACTGAAAGTGGTACTGAGCAAGATCGCCGCGTACTCGGAAGAGGACTTTAGCACTTTACCATTCCACGATTCTAGTCTTGTGAGCGCAAAATCTGAAGTGTGGGCGGATGCTGATGTTGACGGGAGAATCAATGCGCATGGGCAAGTGGTGGCGAGGATCGCGGATGACGAGAGGTATAGTGAGGCTATGTTGAGGGATATGGTGGATTCGTGAACGGCAGAGTGGTGAGGTTGGATGAGGGTACTTGGTGGATACGATACTCACTCTTTTCTATTTCTTTTGTGATTTCTCGACATTGGGTAGCAATTAGTCTGACATGATACAACTAGTTTCTTAATATAATCTTGGTTTCTAAAGTCTTGACGTGGAAGGAGATTTGCGGTTAGATCCATCGTGAGTGTGTACGATTAAAAGGAAAATATTTCGCGAGGAAATATATCCGTTTCCCGCCCGGTCCCACAGTCGTCGTACACTTGGTGCGGGCTAAAATGGGGCTTTGGTGCTGCGGAGCCATGCCAATCTTAGGTTCTATATTACCCTTCATGTTAGCGCTCCATGTGTAGCTCGCAAATACAGTAGTTGCTCTCCCGGTGAGGAAGCATTGTCCCACAGTTCAGTGAGAGGATATAAAAGAATGAATAAAATTCAACTCCGATTACCTGACAATATAGTAGCATACAGAGTAAAAATTTCAAGTAGGTTAGGGTGAAAGGGTTCTGCATCCCTCATTCCTTCAAAGGTATCATGAAATCTCACTCGATGCTCCTCCAATTACAAAATTCTTATCACTGCTATAATACTAGGGCAACCTTTCAAATCCCATCACGCGAGGGACGCGGTGAGCCCACCGAGGTTCTAGTGAGGGGTGATGTGCTTCCGGTTATATGGATGCAAGCACGGCAATGGCTGCGGAATACTGTGGACATAGAACATCCTCACTTTTCTAGATTTCCTTACAAATACATTTCGTTTCCCGGAGTTAGACAGTTTACCAAGATAGATCACCACAAAATGCACCTATCGTCATCTTTACACTTGTCTATTGAGTTTCCCTCCTCGCAATGTGCTTTGGTCCAACGAAGTTCTAGATTCTCTTGGCTGTTGAGAAATTCAGCGATTCAACTACTCTCGGGATTGATTGCGGATGTTCGGGGGGGGGGTACTACGAGTGTCTGCTCGTGAATAGACCATCGGGGGAGAGAGAAACGGGATGATATGAAAGGTGACAGACGGCACAGCTCGTTATACAATTGCTGACTCATAAAATATTGTAGTGAGGGTGGGGGTAAGTTGGGGTTCTTAGTATCATACTTCTAGCATAAGGTGGACATCCTATATGTATACAAGCTTGACATTGTGCCGCGCAGAATGCAGGTTGACTCATGTTCGCGCATTTCCCACATATCGAGGCCTCCCTAGATTCCAGACATCTCCGCCAAACCACTGACAGCTCTACTATTTTACCCCTCGGATATCCGCCTTCATAACCTCGCCTCATAGAACCAATTATTACCATCCCGCGGTTCACTCGTATCCGCCCATTTCGTTAATAGCCTGCTTGCCTTTCTGTTGTGATACCGGATGGTTATGGCACAATACATAGAAATTATAAACTCCACCTAATACTGGTATGATACTAGAATATCTCTCGGTTGGTTTGGCTGTAGGCCCAACGAACCCGGGTTTAGGGCTTTTTGGGCTGGGTTGAACCTTAGTTGGGCTCGAGTGGGGCCGGATTGGATCGTTTTCAACCCGGGTTAACATATGATATTAGATGACTTCGTCTCTAGGTATCAGGCTGGTCTTGCCTACCCATGGCTTTACTTGTGAACTCCGCAGTCAAGCTCCAGTGACATTCAATATTGGTTGTTACTTCCGTTCCAGAGCCCAACAAGACAGTGTAGCTCGGGCAAGCCTAGCTGCGATTACCGATGACGCACCCCATTTACCACTTGCCATGCGCAGCGTATAGGGAGGGGATTTTTATATGGAGGAGGGTAGAGTATTATTGACTGGGAATGTCTGCCCCACACTGGGGAGGGATGGTCCGACCCCTAGACATTCCCAAACCTCCTGAATGGCCAATATCATACAAAATAAACAACGGTTTCCATCATTTCCCCATTGTCGGACCGCGCTCCCCCATCCACGCTCGGCCCCGCCCAACCCTCCTCCCCTTTTCTCTTCTAGGTTTCCCGTTCCCATTTTCATCCCCCTTCTTCACCTTCCTAACCACAACTCCCATCAATTGTCTCCTAAAGCATACCCCCCCCATACCGGGCCGGCGAACAAATTGATATATTATACTAAATAACCCCCTTAACGTTGGTCTCCAGCCAAGACCTCATACCATTACCCCCTAAGGCCAGGTGTTGGGCTGTGGCACAGTCTTTTGGTTATCCTCACAGATTATCACCGGCTTCGTCAAATACTTTCTGTTTGATAAAGTTCCTAACCCTGAAATCGTTCGGCGTTATTTTAGTCCCTTGGCGAGTACTTCACACCTCTAAATAGCCTAGCTTGCTGCTCCAGTCCTTACTCGGTTGAGGTATCTAGTCCGCCCAGTGATGCTCAAGTGACGGTTTCGAAGGCTACAGCTGAGAGTTTTGACCTCCCATTTGCTCGGAATCCTCACCTCGCTGAGTGGTAGCCCTCGAGGGCATGGATATTTCTTCGCTCCTGTGTCTAGTGTCTAGTTCCCCACGTCCTTCGCATGAGGGTATTGTAGTGTTTTCACGGGCTCCCATGCGGTCAAGCAGTCCCCTCATTGCCTCCACGTACCTCCGCACTACCTCCGGCAGAGCCCCCGTAGGGGATGACGCTATTGTTGTGGTGCCTCATGTTAAAGGTGTTATCGAGCTGTCCCCAGTGGCCTTAACTATATTGTTTATTCTGTCTCATTCTCGGGGGAGGATCGGTGCTAGGTTGACGGCTGCCCGCGAGATCGACTCTTCTAGTCACATACTGAACAATGGTTTGGATTGGTAGATTTTGTTTTCTTTAGCAGACTATGTTGGGGGGTTTCGAGAACTAATGCCACACCAATCCGGGTTTGTACAGTACCGCGTTCGATGAGCGCCCGTGACCTCTTTGGCACCCATTTTTGCCTTTGATCAGTAAACTCTCACTTTGTCTACTCGTAACGTGATAGCCTTCATACTGGCCGACACGGCGGCAACGTTGCTACGAGCTGCTCAGGTGGTGTCCCCTAATAAAAAATAATATATGTCCGGAGTAGTAAATTCACAATCACCGTTATGGGGGGGTAGGTCCGCCGTCACAGACTATCACTCGGCCGAAACAAAACGCCAAGGCTTTTAGGCGGCAGTCAACTAAAGAGGGGTATGAAAAATTTTTCTCTCTCCGATTCTCTCTCTCCCTAACAACCCACTCATAAACTTGCTTGCTCAACTCTCTATTATCATCAACTCTAAACTAACAGGAAAAAACAGGAGTATAAATAAACGACAAAGATCAGCTATCCTTCCTCTCCTCCCTTTTTCCATGGCGTTATCTCTCACACCCCCCACTCCATTCCCTCTCATGTGCTCTTGTGCTAACAAAAGAAAAACAAACAAACAACAGACTCCTCAAAGACTCTTGAATATCTTCCCGTTCTCCTTAGCCTTCCGCGCTCCCACTGCCTTCCGCACTCCCACTACCTTCACACTTCCATTGCTAACAAAAGAAATACAGAAACAAAGACTTCCGATGGCCTATAACTCCCCCGCCATTCATATCCCTTTCCGCCGGCAGCGCTTTTCCAAAGTGCACAACGAGAACGTCCATTACGGACGGAGGGACGCGGAACGGACGGACAGATGAGCGATCAACGAGCGGATGGACGAACGAGCAACAAACGAACAAAGCAATCAACGGACAGACAGACAGACAGGCGAGAACTAACGGACGGATGAATGAACGGGTGAACAGACGGATGAACGAACGGGTGAACTGACGGATGGACGAACGATAGATAGTAGCGCAAACTGCATTCCGAGCATGCTCGGAACATGTCGCGCATGTTGCAAACATGTCAGACAGGTTTTGAGCATGTTGGGTTGTAGTCGTGGTAGTAACGGTCGTGACAGTTATGATAGATGTCAGCATGGCGAGCAGATATTTTCAACATCCCCAACCCGCGGGGACAAAGGAGGGAGTGAAGAACGCACCATTAAGGGATCTATGACACTATATGGATACAAGTCATAATTACGCTTTTTTCCTTGCTAGGAGCTAGCCCCCCATTGCCCCCCCAAAAAAAATAAAAACCCCGATAAACCCAGGAAAAGCAGGCGGAATGCAAAATACCAGAATGGGCAAAACCACTACAGTGAGCGTGTGGCCTTTCGGTACCTGAGCACGCCAACACCTATGGGAATAAGTGTCAATAATTGGGTGGAGCCTTGCTACTTGGACGGCACTATGACTGATTGGTTTTGACTTGAGCGGGATTCGCTAGGCCAAACCCTAGCCCAGATGTACTAAAGGGCCAGCGAGATCGGACTGTTTCCACCTCTGGGGCGATGTCCAAGTCGAATACCTAAAAGGCTGCGCCCTTACTTTATTGTGTCGTTCGCTATCATGGCTGAGTAGACCCACAACGAAATCGCCCACAGGATTCTCAAGAATTAAGTGATCGTTGGCGACTTTCAGACCAAGGGGACCTTGTACTCGTATATCAAGTCGGATCGCTAGATAGTGGACACGAGTATCCTCGAATGCTTAAGTAAATTGGAGGACCCTGATCGGGTCCTCGAGTATGGCCGCTGCTCGATTATGCTCCAGTCTCAAGCCATCCAATGTGCCGGGCCTTGGATGGGTTTGCCCGGGTAATTGGTTGGGTTGGGTCTTGTTCGTTGGGTTGGGTACGAGGCGGAGCTTCTTTGGGTTGGGTCCGGTTGACGTAGTCTACGCAGCACCCGGGTTACCCAACGAGCCAATGCAAGATCATTAGCTTTGTCTAGAATCCTTCAGCGCACGGTAATCGTCATTGCCATGGAAACTATAGTCTAAGCACTGGGGAGCTCAAGAATCGGCAAAGAAATGAGTATCCAATCCTTTCCTCATGTGCCATTACTCCATTATCAAACCCGGCAATGTTTTCGGGGACTGAACGGACGATATCAGACTCACGCCGCTCTCTCAATCCAGAGACAATTCAGTCAACACAGCGTCTCCAAAGCTGGCAGCCTGCCGAATAGTCACACTCCTACTACAGAGGCTATTCTTTCCTACATCATTCTCAGTCACTTTGTACTGCCACCCCTTCTCCAAGTCCTGTCTTCGTTGGTTCTGGTCCTATATCTTGATAAGAATTTAATATTTACAATGCATAATATTATCACATGTTTCCCAACTTATCCTTTGAATTTGCCAAATGACCCAGCAGGCTCATTGGGCAAACCCGGGTAAGGCTGCCTAGGGTTGGGTTGGGTGGATCGAACCTTCGTTGGGTATGGGTTGGGTCGGGTCCCCCGTTTTTCGACCCGGGTCAATCCATTGGATGGCTTGTCTGGTCTAGCGATTGTGATCGGTTTGTCTCTACTAAGTTTGCCTTCGTATGCTAAAATGTGATGGGAGATTTAGGCAACCTTGTTCGATCTTTCAAACGAAAAACACTTCAGCCAACAAAAACCAGTTTTACTAAACACAATTGACCTAAGACCTGTGAGCCGGAGTCATTTGTTCCGTTCTCTTGGAGTGTCTGATACGGGTTTTATCGTTTGGGGATGAAAGTGAGAAAACCTGGAAGTGAATATTCAAGGGAAGTGTATCGAGAGATTAACATTAGGAGTCTTGTTGAGAACGTTATCAAGTGTGCGGGGGAACATTTTTTACAATAATACAGTAGATGATATCACACGACTACCAAGACATATGTAGAGATGGAGTAATCGATCATGATCAAGGATACTCGAGCACGATCGAGCAGATCAGGAAGGCCCTACTCGATCATGATCTAACTATGTCCATAACTATTTTTGGCGATAGCATTCTAACAAACAATATGCATTATGGATCGGGCACAGGTCACTACCGGTATGTTATGGCTGTTGACAGTGACCCCAAGCGGCTAGTCCGTCCGGCTTTGAGCACAGGAGGGCTGGGCTGTGGGAAAACCGCTTTTCCAAACGAAGACGCGCCCAGCCAGGGTCACCCGCAGGCCGATGCTTTAAGGGATCACTCAGTGTTCTCAGCCGTCCGGGGCCCCCGTAGGGCCCGGCGGGGGGACTGCCAAGACCCCCGGACGAGACGGGACGGCAAAATGTCGTCCGCCCCCGTCCTTGAGCTCCCAGGACGGCCGTCTTTAGGAAGGACGACAAGCCCCACGGTCTGAGATGATTTTAGATAGGGGAGAATGGGGGACGGCAGGGGACGGTGGGGGACGGTGGGGGACGGTAGGGGACCATGGGGGACGGCCGGGGACGACGGGGGACGGCAGGGGACGGCGGGTGACGGTGGGTGACAGCGGGTGACAGCCAGGTACTATCAAATCCATCCTATCCACGCCGTGTTCCTACACCCTCCGAGAGTAATTCTAAGATCACCAAAGAATAGTGTAGTGTGATAGAGACAGGCAGGAGAAGATAAATAGCAGAAAGGATTTGCAGTAAAGGAGAAGTATGAGGGGAGAACAGACCAGATTCAACACTTTAACTTTCATTACCTCTTCACATTCTTGCCCAGCTCACTTCAGTATTGAATTCCCGTTGCTACCTCTATGTCACTTGAGAATGAAGCAACCGGATCACAAGATACGATCTGGGATTTTGATATTGACACAGTCCCTGGACTTACAAATAGTGCAAGTCTTACAACGATTTCTGTACATCTGGTTGAAGGGAGTCGGGGAAGTAGTCCAGGCAGTGCATTAAGTAGTACTCCCAGTGGACTTTTAACCCCCATTATCGGAAGTAATCAAGGAGAGGATGTGTATGGGATGGGATCAGAAAGAAGAATTTATGAACGGAGAAGACGAATTCGCAAAAGTTGGGTCTATTTCTCTGAAAATAGATCTGAGTATACTACAATGGAGGGAAAAACACGCAGGTGATGTGCTCGTTGTAAGTTACTCTCACTTGATCCTAGCATAAATTATGACTCGGTTTTGACATAGTATCTAGGCCCATCTAAAGGATTAAGTGTGACCTGCCGATTCATCCACTAAGAATATGATTGAGCACTTGCATGAAATACATAAAATTGGAAAGGATAGTCCAATTCCACTGGAGGATGGCCAGGTGTTGATCGAAACTGCCTTTGGAAAAACCTGCCCTCAAGTAACTTTCAATACAGACCTCTTCCGGGATCTCCTGCTACGATGGATAATCAAGAACCATATCAGCTTTAGCCAAGTAGAAAAAAGTTCTTTCCAAGTACTTTTAAGATATCTTGTTGATTGTGTAAGTCTCGGTTTTTTTTTTTTTCAATAGGAAGAGGGAGTCAGGTCAATAGTAGAATTTTTAGTGAATTTAACTTATATGGATTATCCCTGCAGAATGCCACCTATACTGAGATGCCACGTGCCCTTCCAAGCTCTGCCAATACTATTAAGAGTTGGATTCTAGAGCAATTCCGTAGTTCGCAACAGAGTCTGACACGCTTGTTTCGACAAAGTAGAAGCAAGGTCCACTTTACCTGCAATATGTGGCTGTTACCAAACTACTGCGCCTTTCTCGGGCTTGTCGCACACTGGTTGGACACCGAGTACAAACTTGAGAGTATGGTAATCGGATTGCGGCGATTTTCCGGGTGGCATACAGGGGAAAATTTTGCTGATTGTTTTCTCGAAATTGTGGAGGCATATAGCATAATTGATAAGATCAGATACTTTACGCTTGATAATGCAAGCAATAACAATACAGCACTGCAACATATTGTCCAGCACTTAAAGGGACTTGATATTCCATTTGATCCCATACAACGTCACCTGCATTGCTTTGGTCATGTCATAAACCTTGTTGTTAAGGCCTTTCTATGGGGATCCAATGCGGAGGTCATTGAGGCACAGATATCTACATATCACGATCAACAACAGGAAATGGAGGAATTAGAGGCCTGGTGTCATGAATATGGCTTGGCGAGGAAAAGGTTTTCACATAACACATGGTTATGAGTCACAGGTATGTTATTGTTTCACACATATGACTCATTCGAGTCATATGATTTGTTCTGTGTGGGATTTGTTATGTGTGGGATTTGTGATGCTTTTGCACATGGCTCAAATATGAGTCATGGGAGGGTGCCTGGCGAGTATGCCTTGCAAGTGTGCCTTGCGGGTAGGCCTGACATATATGATTTATGTTTTGTACATGACCTTATTATGAGGTCATGGATTTCACGCATATGACTCAGTCGAGTCATATGACTTGTTTATTGCGTTATGATTTGTTTATGAGTTTTGCAAATGACCTCATTATGAGGTCATAGGTTTTGAGCATGTGACAACCTTGGTCACATGATTAGTTTATTATGATTTGATTTCGCACATGTGACCACTTTGGGTTACATGACTACGGGCGGAAAGAACACTATGTAAGGAGGCCGATGCGGCCGAGGAAGATAGGTTCTTTACGCTTCGTTCTAATTACTTTTCCTCGCCCTTGCCGTTGCTTTACCCCCAGCGTTTCTTTCACCATCATGATGGGCCTTGATGTCTTGGGTTCTGGGGGAGATATCTGAGTTCGCTCAGTAGCTCCTGGGGTCTCTGGTGTTAAGGTCTGTTAGGTATTGTGTGGCGGACGACTTGTTTGCTTCTCGTTTCGTCGCTTGATGGTTTCTCATAATGCTGTCACTTCAAGCATTTCATCACGGGCGCATACGAGCCCCTTTCGGTAAAATGTCTACGGCTTCCTGTCTATTGTCTACTCGCAGGTTTTGCGTTCGAGTGGGGGGATTGAACATTGTTTTTGGGGGGATCACCCATGTCATTCTTTGGGCCAGCTCATGTCTTTTGTTGGGTTTTAACGGAGTCCTTAATTCTCGCGATACACAATGCCCTTGAGTTAGACTGATGACCTTCCCAAGTATCAACGCGTCGTACCGGCCGCATCAATCCACTAGGGAGGTGGCCTCACCGGCCCCCCCCTCCTCGTTACTACATGTTTCTACGGTCAGAATCCTCCGATCTTGTTTATTACTGTTCCCTTAGAAGATTTGTCCTTACGGCATATACAGTGGTTCAGCCAGGTGTCTCCTCCTCGCCTTGGTGGGGATGGCTTTGACCCTGAAGAATCTTACCCCCTGGTATGGTTTTTTATTGCTACCTGTGGTGGTGTGGGACGATTGGCTGCCAGACACTCACGTTGTCTGTACGTTTAAGTGGTTCAGTTGTGGTCTGTGGTTGGCGGCTTCACCCATTGCAAGTGGGGCCTACCTTCTGTTTGTCTACTTCTGTCCGTTCACCCTCCCCCTTCCTGCCGCCTTAGTTGGGGGTGCCTTTTACCCGATAGTTTGGTTTGGCCGTTGCCGGATCTGTGGGGCTCGCTTCGGCTGGCTCTGGCTGACTTTTTTCGCGGCCCTGTTAGACTTTGGTTCGATTGGGTTTGATGGTGTGGCTGGTGCTGGTGCCTTCGGGTATTGGTGCTGCCTCCTTTATGGCTCCCGGCTTTGGCTGGTGGGCTCTCCTCGGCTATACGGAGTCGAGGGTTGTGGCTCTGTTGGTGTGGCCAAGACCAGTGGCTGCCTGATGGGGTTAGGTATAGGCTGTCCTTTGGCTATCAGATGATTGATCTGTCTGAGAGGCTGAGGGGGCTGGGTGGGCTCTGTGATGCTTGGTGTGTGGGGCTTGGGGGGGGCTGATTGGGAGGGGAGAGGCACCTGCGAGTACTAGTCGGGCATACGTCAGGTTGGGCGATGTCTAATTAAGTGTTTCAAGTCCGGCTTGGGCTGTTGGGCGAAGCTGCTGAGTGCTGCAAAGCTCCCCGATGGACCAGTTGGCTGATGGCCACCTGTGCGGATAGTGGGTTGAGACCACCTGGTTGGACTTGTTTGGGTCTTGCGTGCTGGGCTTTGTGGGGTTTGTTTGGTTTCTTTGGTTTGGCAATGGGCATGGCTGGCGGGGGCAAGGCACCACGGGTTGGGGATAGGCCCTACTAGCCATTTAGGTCTTTCACCACCTCCATGTTTTTTTTTTTGTCTATGACTTTGTTTTTGGGGGCAGGCAGCAGGTACAGGTCCTCCTCACCATTATACTCTTCGGAGGCACTTGGCAAAGTGGGTTCATAGGGTCGACGGCCTGGCATGCGGATACGAGAGGCGGACATGTTGGTCGCCTCCTCTCTGCCATTGTGTGCCTGTAGGATATGTGAGTTTGTTTGTTGATTTTCTACTGTGGTGGAGGTTTCGCAGGACGGTATTCAGACCGAGTGGTAGTGGTTTTAAATTTTGTTGGACGAGGAACCTGGTTGGGTCGGTCTCTTGCTCGGCTTCCGCTACGCTTGGTGCTGGTTGGCTTCATACCAGAGAGGCAACGGACTTGGACTGGGGTGGGCCCTGGGTTGTTTGATGGTCTTGTAATTAGTTCTCGTGTGGGCATGACTCGGGGATGGCAGGTGCGGGGCCGTAGACTTAGTTAGCTTAGGATTAGCGGTCTACTGGTTAGTGGTATCCCTGTCCCAGCGGGGGCTCGTCGTATGCCAGTATTGGCAGTACGAGTTTAAATAAAATTAGATTGACTTCTAAGTACTTTTCCTACTTCTTGCCATCGCTTCGCTCCGAGCGTTTCTTTCGCACCCATGATGGGCCTTGATGCCTTGGATTCTGGGGGAGATATCTGAGTTCGCTCTGTAGTTCCTGGGGTTCTTGGTGTTGAGGTTGTTAGGCGTTGTGTGGCAGATTACTTGTTTGCTTCTTGTTTCGTCGCCTGCTGGTTATCTCATGATGCTGGCACTTCGAGCTATTCATCACGGTCGCTTATGAGCCCCTTTCGGTAAAATGTCTTCGGCTTCCTGTCTATCGTCTACTCCCAGATTTCGCATTTGATTATGGGGATTGAACATTGTATTTGAGGGGATCACCTGTTTCATTCTCTGGGCCAGCTCATGTTTCTTGTTGGGTTTTAATGGAGTCCTTAGTTCTTAAGATACAAAACGCCCTTGGGTTAGACTGATGACCTTTCCAAGTTTCAACTCATCGTACCGGCCCCATCATTCCTCAGGTGGCAGGGCGGTACCCACCTAGTCCCTCCCTGTTATGTTTTTGTTTCTGCAGTTAGAATCCTATGATGTTGTTTATCACCATTCCCGTATAGTTTTGTCCTTGTGGCATTTAAGCCGATTCAGTCAGGTGTTTCCTCCTCACCTCTATGGGGATGGCTGTGACCCTGAAAAGACTTACCCCCTGGTGTGGTTCTTCATTGCTGCCTGAGGTGGTGTGGGACGATTGGCTGCCAGACACTCGCATTGTCTGTGTATTTGGGTGGTTCAGTTGTGGGTTGTGGTTGGCGGCTTCACCCATTGCAAGTGAGATCTACCTTCTGTTTGTCTGCTTCTGTTTGTTTACCCGCTCCCTCCCTGTCCCGTCGGTTGGGGGCGCCTCTTACCCATCGTTTGGTCTGGGTTTCTGGACCTGTGGGGCTGGCTTAGGTTGGCTCTGCCTAACCTTTTCCCGACTTGGTTGGACTTTGGTTCAGCTGGATTGGACAGTGTAGCTGGTGCCATTGCCTTTGTGTATTGGTGCTGCCTTCCTTGTGGCTGCCAGCTGTGGCTGGTAGGCCCCCTTGACTACGAAATACCGGGTGTTAGGGCTCTGTTGGTATGGCCAAGACCAGTGGCTGCCTGATGGGGCTAGGTATAGGCTGGCCTGTGGCTATCGGATGGTTGATCTGTCTGAGGGGCTGGAGGAGCTGGATGGGCTCTGTGGCATCTGGTGTGTGGGACTTGGGGGGAGCTGATTGGGGCGAGAGAGGCACCTGCAAGCACCGGTCGGGCCTGCATCAGGTTGGGCGATGTCTAATTAAGTGTTTCCAGTCTGGCTTAGGCTGTTGGGTGAAGTTGCTGAGTGCTGTAAAGCTCCCTGACAGACCAGCTAGCTGATGGCCACCTGTGTGGATAGTGGGTTGCAACTACCTGGTTGGACTTGCTTGGGTCTTGTGAGCTGGATTTTGTAGAGTTTGTTTAGTTTCTGTGGTTTGGCTATGAGGTTGGCAGGGAGAGGCATGGCACCACGGGTGGGAAATAGGCTCCACTGACCTTTGTTTGGTCTGTTACTACCTCTATGTAGTTTTTTTGTTTATAGTGTTTTGTTTGGGGGACAGGCAGTAGGTACAGGTCCTCCTCACTGGTACGCTCCTCGGAGGCAACCGGCAAAGTGGGTTCATAGGGTCGATGGCCTGGCATGTGGGTGCAAGAGGTTGACATGTTGGTCGCCTCCTCCCTGCTATTGTGTCGCCTGTAGGTTTAGTTTGTGAGTTTGGTTTGGTTTTCTCCTGTGGTGGAGGTATCGCAGAACAGTATTTAGACCGGGTAGTAGTGATTTTATGATTGTTGGATGGAGGAACCTGGTCAGGTCGGTCCTTTGCTCAGATTTGGCTATGCTTAGTGCTGGCTGGCTTCATACCAGAGGGGCTATGGACTTAGACCTGGGCAGGCGCTGGGTTGTTTGATGATCTTGTAATTAGTTCTTGTGCAGGCATGACTCGGGGATGGCAGGTGCGGGGCTGTAGACTTAGTTAGCTTAGGATTAGTGGTATATGGGTGAGCGGTATCCCTGTGCCAGCAGGAGATTGTCGTATGCCTGTGTTGGTGGTACGAGTTTAAATAAAATTAGATTGAATTCTGAGTACTTTTCCTACTTATTACTTTAATGGATATAAAACACCTTTATGATCTTTATCTTTATTGCAATGTTAACGTTATGCCAAGAAGAGTTCTTTACGAAGAAGAGTTAGAGAAAGCTTATGATAGGCGTTCCCGATAGAAGACAGAGGTTTTGTACTATCGGTAACATAGGCAGAGGGAGAGAGCCTAGCGCTATTGTGAGACAAAGAAGAGGAGAAGTAGAAAAAGAGAAGTATCGTTCCCCGTCGTCAAAACCTAACCATCCAAGGAGGAATCGTTATATTACAAAGCGTCACGTAGTGCGACGTCAAACAATACAAGATGGCATCCTTCAACCTAGATAGGGAAGGAGATATCGACATCGACGATCAAAACCTTAACATAGGCGGATTTAGCGACATCTTAGATTATGTTTCAGTAGAGCACTCGAGGGCAGCAAGCCCAGTAACCCCAGAGAAAGGATCACCAGTCGATAGCTCTCCTGTAGGAACTCCATGACTGGAGAGAATGTCGGGATCAGCAGTACCTGGGCTACTAGCCCCCGCTGCTCCAGCGCCAGGTACCGCAGAATTCCATAAACAAGATGCATCCATGAGTTAGGCGTACCTAGCAACCGGCTAATAGCATCACTATTTAGTGGATGCTTTGTAAACTACGATGAATCAATATAACTTTACTTACAGGATAATCTCAATTGCCTTCCAAGTCCACTAATATCTCATCATCGTCCTCGCTCTCTAACACCTCTTTGGATTGAGCCAAAGTACCATTTTCATCCAAGATCTTTAACAGTCTTCCCCAATTATCCTCCTTTAAAACTCCAGGACCGGTAGTATGCTTTCCTTTCTTTCCAGGCTCAAGATTACAGTTTAAACCATATTCCATATCGTAATTGACTTGTAAGTCCAGTAAGTCACGAATATTAATTAGGTGCTCTTCAGTACCATCAGGACAAAGGGCGATACCGGTATCACGAAATGACTTTCGGATAAGATCGCTGTACTCTGAGTGTAACTTATGCCAGGCATCAGCTACACATTTGGTCATTAGTATCCAGCGCTCCCTAATTTTGACAGTTCTAGTCCCAGTGTTTGGATATTAACTTTGCCATCCTTGCACAATATACTCCTCTAAGAAGTCAGCAATATACTTCTTAAGAGGTTAGTTGATATGAGTATCTTCAGGTTGTAAATAACCAGTCATACCTTCAGGTATAAAAGTGGTTGTGGTATTTAAAGTAGGGGCAGAAAGAGCTTGTAGGACGGGGAGTGTGCAATGAGTAGGACATGTATCGAGAACAAGAAGATGAGGAGCTAAAACCTCAGGGTTATTGCAGGGAAAACAAGCTGTACCGGTAATCGTAGTTGAATAATACTCATGAATCCAGCGTAACATAATTGCTGTATCTGTGTATGCTTTCTTATTGAAAAATACAACTACTGGATCATCGTAAAAACGGCTTCTTTCTGGATACTACCACCTTTTCCTGTCCCACGAAACATCAAAAGTGGCTTGCAGTGAGGTAGTCCATCGGCAGTAATGAGAATCATAAGGGAGGCTTGCCGCTTCGTCCATGACTTGGTTAAGACCTTTTTTTTAACTGAGGTACTACTACGTGGAACATAGGTCCGCTTGGTATAAAAATCAAATGGCAAAGCCATTTGATCAACGTTGAAGATAGAGGATAGTGCATATTGGCCAATATCATGTACTATTTCTCCCAGTCGAGGTCTTGCATTAAACCTTACAAAATCTAAAAACTGTGATGCCGTATCTCGATACTCAACTGGCATAAATTGTGACTGGGAGGTAGGGGCTCGATAGGAAACTTTAAACCATTCCTTGAAACTCCGAAACCAGCCATCCGAGAGCTGGCAGGCATAAATCTTCTCACCATTTATGCTCACTACCTGCTCAGGATATTCTTCTTCGAAAATCTCTAGGGCATGCTGCTCAAACCACTTACGAGAAATTGCAGACCCAAGATCGACCTCCTTCTGCCATAGTTCCGCTAAGCATAACTCCATCTTCGGCCATGATGGTTGCAATCCGCTTCCTATTCTCTTTTTTCTGCAATATTTCTAGTAGTACTTTCTTTACAGATTATCTACATACCAATACTCCGGGCATGAGTCTTAGCATCTAGGATTATCTTCTCCTGACTTTTCCACTTTCGTATTTGACTTTCGTTGTAGTGGAGAATCGACGTAGTACGACGAACTGACAATGGTTGAAGAATCATATTGCCTAATATTAGTTCATAAAAGTACAATTGTAAGTTAAGTATAACTATTAAAAACTAGTAGAACTCTTATTCCTACCATTTATATCTTCTTGCAATTACCGTCCATTTTCCAAAAGTTCTAAAGCTTCTAACCGTTATTCTCGTGTTGTAGTTCGCCTTTTTTTCAATCCTTCTCTCTTGCTCCTGATTTGTTGTCTTTTGAAATTTGGCTCTGCTGGGTTCACAATCTCGATTTGGAGATTTATACATTGCTGTTTGGCTAATATAGGGCGTTCTGTTGGTCCTGGGTTTGAGGTTGCTTGGGGATCCCGGGGGAGTATCTGTGTTGTTTGTGATCCAATACTAGTTGGAATTTGACCTGGACGGGCTGACCGAGTACTTTGATATGCCATTTTTATAGCTGGCAGGACATAGAAGGTAATATTATAAAGAATAAACAGTTTGGTATTATAGAAAGAAGAATACATGAATTGTGCTCAGTTTTATCCTCCAAGTCTATTATCACATTATACTTATTCATGATCCTATGAACTTATGATGTCCAGCTTACATCTCATTAGTTCATAGTAGAAATCTAAACCTAAGCTTCTCTACATAAACTAGAAATGTTGAATAAGGCGCGTGCCTTATTTATGGAATTCTGTGGTACTAGCATACTTGGAATAACTGAGAATCAGTTCCAGGCATTTCTAGCAGCAACAGAAAATACAGGACAAGGAAACATCCAATGACTGAAAGCAAAAGAGCTTGACACATATGAAGGAGCTAAAGACAAACTACGAATATGCTTGGCACAAGGTGAAGGGTATTATGCCATTAAGGGATATGGAGAACACCACAATGAGATCAAGATTCCAAATGTGGAATCTCTACTAAGAGGACTCGCGGGGCAATAGATCATGCCCTTCCAAGATGGAAGGAAACAGAGGGAATAGGTCACATATGAAGAGCTCAAGGCGACACTCTTGGAGCAATTTTGGGATCCCAACACCAAAGAGACAGCAAGATGAACCCTGAAAAAACTCCAACAAGGAAAACAAACCTTTTCAGCATACTGGAACGAATGCTGACTATTGGAATATGGGGCCAAGTTTGATGATGCTACTCTATACATCATCCTCCTAAGAAACTGCAGTGAGAGACTCTGAGAGGTATAGGGAATCTCCGACTTACACTACACAACAGCAGAACGATTTGCAAGACGGGTGATCGATAAGGAAAGCAAACTAAACATGGTTCGAAGGAACTCAGAAAACACTATACCATACAGAGTGGTCCAACCATCCAGGAATGTGGACGGAACCTTCAAACAGCAAGTAGCTCGAGGTAAAAGTCGAGTATTACCACCAGGCAAGCCAATGGAGTTGGACAAATTAAGAGTAGGACCTACTCTGAACCTGTCTAAGGAAGAATATGCCAGAAGAATGAATGGGAAACTCTGTTTAAGGTGTGGAAAAGCAGGACATCAGATATGAGAATGCAGAAGCCGACCTGACAGCGGATACCCAGGCACCAAAGCTGCTGGAAATAATTGCTTCCAAAATCAAAAGAGGAGCAACATTCGCGAAGTGATCGTGGAAGATTCACCGGCGGAAAACGATGAGGGTCTCCACTAAACAGTGGTCTGGAAGACCCATGATGGGGACCTGGAAAACCCATCAAGTTAGCAAACTACTACATGGCACTACATATGCAAAGAGGAGAAGGAGATGGAGATCATGTGATGATCAAGACGAAGATATGCAATGAAGAAGATGATGAAATAATAATATATGCAATGCTCAACTCCAGGGCTACTGAAGATTTCATAGAAAAGGAAATATGGGATAAATACGGCCTTTACACCAAAGAAGCGAAGAAAGTGAGACAGGTCTACCTAGTGGATGGAAAGACAAGCGCAATAGGACCTATAACCCATACAGCGACAGTCCCTATGGACGTTGACAGCTATAAGGAAATGGCAACCTTTCAGGTAGCAGATCTCAAGAACCATGAAATAGTCCCCGGGATGCCATGGTTGCGAAAACATAATCCGACAATCGATTGGAAGAACAAGATGACCTTCACAAGCGAACTATATGCGACACGATGTCTCAACGGTTCGCCTGTGCTCTACTCGACACTGGTATGAGAAGCGGAAAAAGAAACTTTGCATGCAAAGTTCACTGAGATGCGGCAAGATAAGAGCGTCCAGATACAAAAACTGAACCCAGAGGCAAACGTACCTACCAAGGGTTCTAAAGGGGCAGCAGGACATGACCTGTATGCCAACAAAGGAATCAAAATACCTGCCAATGGGCAGGTAACGATAGCAACAGGAATAGCCATCGGACTACCAGAAGGCACCTATGGACGAATAGCACCCCGCAGTGGTCTAGCAGTCAAACATCGACTCATGACCATGGCATAGGGTGATCAACATCGACTATACAGGTGAAATCAAAGTGGTCCTGGCCAACCTGACTTAAGAGCACTAGAAAGTCCAAAAAGGCGATCGAATCGCACAGTGGATCATCGAAAAAATCAACCAAGAGGATCTGCACGAAGTAGATCAACTGGAAGAAACCACAAGAGGAGACAAGGGATTTGGAAGCGTGGACTAAAACCAGCCCAATACAACAAGGAAAATTGAGATCAAAGAGATCATAGTACAAGCCTTTGAATAGTACTATTGAAGAGGAGATACAACAGAAATTCTCAAATGGATATATGAAGACGAAAAAGCGGTTCTAGCGAAAATCAATATCAGCACGAAACTAGCAATCCAAGACAAAAAATACCAAAGCAAAAAGAGATGGAAAGAATTGATTCCAAACGAATATCATCAATTCAAAAACCTCTTCCAAGAAGAGGAAGCTACTGAGCTACCACCTTGAAGACCAGGAATCGATCACGAAATTCAGCTGGACAAAGACGAGAAAACGGAAAAAACAAAAGATATTCCCTACAACAAGGTATACCTACTAGGAGAAGTGGAGCTCGAAGAACTTAGGAAGTACATCGAGCAAAACCTAAAGCGAGGATGGATCAGAGACTCCTTTGCATCAGGAGGATCCTCAATACTATTCCTCAAAAAGAAAGATGGAAAAATGAGACTCTGTGTAGACTACAGAGCCCTCAATTCGGTTATCAAGAAAGATCGATATCCACTACCATTGATTGGAGAGGCACTGGAGAGACTACGGTCAGCAAAATACTTCACCAAACTCGACATCAAGGACGCGTACCATAATATATCCATCAAGGCAGGAGACAAATGGAAGACTACATTTGCCTCAAGATAGGAAATGTTCGAATACTTGGTTATGCCTTTTGGGCCAACCAATGCACTGGCTTCATTCCAGAGATGGATCAACAAGGTACTCAATGAGTACCTCGACATATATTGCATCGTATACTTGGATGACATACTCATCTACTCAGAAAATATCCAACAACATCAGAAGGATATCAGCAATATCATGGCCGCAATACAAGAATCAGGAATGAAGATCATACTAACAAAATGCGAATTCCATCAAGAGGCGACAGAATACCTTGGATTTATCATCAATCGAAGCGGGGTCAAGGTCGACCCAGTCAAAATGGTAGCATTATGGGATTGGGCCAAACCAAACAACAAAATTGATGTTTAATACTTTATGGGATTCCGCAACTTTATCAAAGGTTCATAAAGGGATTTAGCAGGCTTGCAAAACCACTCTATAACTTAACAAAGAAAGTGTTAGGAATACCAGAACCTGATACCTAGGAACCACCCTAAGTAGGGTAACTTCACTCGGAATCGGAATCTCTGGTCTCCAACAACCCCCTCCGGCTCCCTTACGGGGCCCGCGCGTCATCATATACATCAATCTCAGTTGGGTCCTGTGACTATATTAGCACTGAATCGAAGGTGTTAGAATAATACCATATACATTGTTAGCGTCCGTCCGACCGGATCCTGTTCACAGGGTATATGAGAGGGGACCTTCAGCTAGGTCTGGGAAGTAGAATGGAGTGATTCCGTCAACTATTCGGAGACTTACTTGGCTTCAAAAATATGACACATTTGGTATGAGCTGTAAGTAATGGAACAATTTCGCACAAAGAGATGGTATCAAATGGTAAAGGATCTCTACTAGAGATGAATATATTTACATCCACCAGAAGAGGCTAGAACTCCAAAAAGACACTACCAAAGAAGCCAATGAACTTCACGGAGTGTTGCAACTGGGTTTTGGAACACGTCGTAACCATGGGGTGATTTTCAATACTACAATGGTTACTGAAACCTACTACCCAGAGAGCAACTAAGGGTTGCCGACTGAGGGATCAATTACCAATCTGGTGAAATAGCTTCCTGCGAGTTAATAGGAAGTCTTCCAGAGAAAGTCCATCAGTTAGGCATGGAGTTACAAAGAATCGGAGTCAGACGACCTACGATGGTTGTAATGACGACCACCTTTGCAGATATAGCCGTAGATAAAACTTATCATTTTATCAATGGCAATGAGAATTGGAGCCAACTCAGTTCGACTTAAGAACTAGGCCATAAGTCTAAAAGACCCTGCTAATCGGGATATTACTATGGGGGACAGTACATCTCCTAAGAAGAAATATCGTAATTACTAAAGAGGGTGTGACGGTTTTCAGGGTCCACAGGTGTTCGCACCTTGGGAGAAAACTCGATGTTACGAATTACAATTCAACAAGTACATAGTTGTATGATAAATAGATGTAGTCCGCGAATACTCAGACGTGGAATATAAATATCGAAGTAGCTCCCAAGCTTTGGACATCATCAAGCAACGGAAAAGAGACCTTAATAATATAATATTGTTTTTACAATTCTACCCTACTTTACCTATTTTACTTCGCTCCTAGTAGTCATAAAAGAAATGAGTAAAGTTCGAGCCTTCCTAGACAATCTCCGTCTACAAAAACTAATCTTGATTGGCCTAGACAACCTTGAAGTCTATCAAGTTGTCTCCACCTAACAGAAAGACAAGAAATGGGAATGGGGAGAAACGGAACAGAAAGCATATAATGCAATACGAATGCATCTAACATCGGCATCAATACTGGTTCATTTCGAGCCAAACAGAAGGACAATAATTGAAACGGACGCCTCAAAATGTATGTGCTCCAGCATACTATCGCAACAATGCGAAGACAGAAAATAGAGTCCAGTGTCTTACTGATCCAAGACAATGACCCCCGCAGAATGCAACTATGATGTTGCGAACAAAGAACTATTAGCGATAGTTCAAGCATTAAAGGAATGGAGGAGATACGTTTTGAAAAACGACCATCCAGTCTGAGTTCTAACCGACCATAATAATCTGGTCCAGTTCATGATGATGAAAGAACAGAACGACCACCAGATAAGGTAGATAGAACACCTGAGCAAATACAACTTCAAAATCGAATACCGACCAGGCAAAGAGAGTGGAAGGCCAGATGCTCTCACAAGGATTGCAAGCTACAAACCACAAACAAAAGAAGACGAAAGAATCAAACAAAAAGTGAAAACACTATTGCCGAAAACTTACTTCGAGGCAATGGAGGTTATCCAATTCACGTCAACTGAGGAAAAGGAAATTGAGAAGGCAAACGAAAAAGACAAAACAATTCAGGCAATAAGAGAAGTATTGATGGAAGGAGAAAAGGAGATGAAAGAAATTGGTCTGGGTTTATGCCAATGGAAGAATGGAAATATGTGGTACAACAGAAAACAATGGATTCTGGAAACAGAAGAGATAAGGACAGACATTATACGACAACACCACCATATCCAAATCGCAGGACACGGAGGAACGACTAAAACCACAGAATTCATCACAAGGTCATTCTATTGGCCAGAACTTCATGAAGATGTCAAACGATATGTCAAAAACTGCGACATATGCCAAAGGACGAAACTGGTTAAACACGCACCATATGGATTACTGAAATCAAACGAAGTTGCCGAACGACCATGGGAAACAATTACTATGGATTTCATCATGGACCTACTGACATATGAAAATTGCGATAGCATCCTGGTCATGGTGGATTGTCTGACTAAAATGAGTCATTTTATTCCAGTCAGAAAAGATATCGACATGAGGAATTTTATACAAACATTCTTCCGAGAAGTCTTCCGACTTTATGGCCTCCCAAGGAATATCATTACCGATCAAGGAACACTATTCACATCAGGACTATGAAAGAAAGTAACCGGAGACATGGGAATACAAAACAGAATAAGCACAGCATTCCACCCGCAAATGGATGAACAAACGGAATGGATAAATGCAATACCCAAAATATATTTAAGGGCCTACGTCAATTGTCAACAAGATGATTGGTACAAACTGTTATCAATGGCCGAATTCATGTACAACAATGGAAAGCAAGAAGCGAGCTGCCTGACACCCTTCTTTCCAAATTATGGACAATACCCACAAAGTTAGACAATCCATCTTACAATTAATGGTATAATACAGGACAAAACTGATATGGGAAAACTACACGAAACCTTACAATATGAAATGAGTCAAGCACAAGAATGACGAAAAGAACAATACGATAAGCACCGAAGACCAGATCCGAACATACAACTGGGAGATATGGTATGGCTAATACCACACAATATCCATATGACGCGACTATCAAAGAAATTGGACTACAAGAAAATCGGACCATTCAGGATACTGGAAAGAGTGGGCAGCCAAGGTTATAAACTCGACCTTCCACCCTCGATGCGAATACACAATACATTACACATCTCACTCCTCGAATTATACAACAACACCAAGTTTCCCTCACAAACAATTATTCCTCCTCCTTTGAACGAACTCGACTGTGAACAAGAATACGAGCTCAACAAAATAGGCGATTCTCGATTCTTCCATGATCACTTCCAATACTGAGTCAAGTGGACAGGATATTCACCAAAACACAATAAAACTTACTATTACACAAACAACTTTGAAAACAAATCAGATGCCATCTCAACCTTCCACCAGCGATACCCAGGCAAGCCCTGCCCAGGAAACGATCACGTTCAACCAAGACAAAGGCAAGAGAAAGGCTCCCACACCATTGCAACAACATGAGGGCTGGGGCGATAGCTCTTACCAAACTACACCAACTAGCCCTGAATACTGATTCATGGAGCCGACCGATGAAGAACTCCGAGAGAGGGAAAAACAAGCACAGCATAACGCCATGTCATGGACGGTATGCTATGATGACAGTTGCTAAACACATTTTGGCGACAAAGAAGGCTCTCGATAGTTCCCGAGAGAATGTCGAAAATGTGGTCCACGCCCGGACCAGGTTCTGAAGCATTGTTACCAATGCTTCAGAAATGGGTGCTGGATGTACAGGGCACAGAAAATCTCTGCGGGATACTACCCACAGAAGGATGGAAGCAGGAAAGAGTTAGAAGAAGAAGATACCAGGAAGGTATGGGCTGTGAGGATACGACCCAGAGAGAAAGGGGCTCAAACTTCCTCGGCAGACACTGAACTGGATGTCAGGAGCCTATACAGGCAAATCCAAGGACTCTAAGAACAACTTGGCCAGGCGGAGGCCACAATTTCAGCAAACAACAAAACAATCGCGGAGCTAAGACAGCTGAATGATAATCAGCGGCACATGATCGAGATGGTGAATCTGACCCTAGAATCGGTAAGGGTCAGATGGAGGACAGCAGACGAAAGGTTCTACAAGCTGAGAAGGACCATGTGCTTGGCAGGACGGGAACTATTGAAACTGGTAGAAAAAGCCTGATGGGACTCAGGCTTGGGGGAAGAGGAGCTAATGTCACGAATATGGCTTAGCGAGGAAAAGGTTTTCATGTGATACATGGTTATGAGTCACGAGTATGTTATTGTTTGACACATATGACTCATTCGAGTCATATGATTTGTTATGCGTGGGATTTGTGATGCTTTTGCACATGGCTCAAATATGAGTCATGGGAGGGCACCTGGCGAGTATGACTTGCAAGTGTGCCTTGCAGGTAGGCCTGGCGCATATGATTTATGTTTCACACATGACCTCATTATGAGATCATTGATTTCACACATATGACCCAGTCAAGTCATATGACTTGTTTATTGTGTTATGATTGGTTTATGAGTTTTGCAAATGACCTCCTTATGAGGTCATAGGTTTTGAGCAAATGACCTCCTTATGAGGTCATAGGTTTTGAGCATATGACAACCTTGGTCACATGATTAGTTTGTTATCATTTGATTTCGCATACGTGACCACTTTGGGTCACATGACTACGGGCAGGAAGAACGTTATATAAGGAGGCCAACGCGGCCGAGGAGGATAGGTTCTTCACGCTTTGTTCTAAGTACTTTTCCTCGCCCTTGCCGTCACTTCACCCTGAGCGTTTCTTTCGCACCTATGATGGGCCTTGATGCCTCGCATTCTGGGGGAAATATCTGAGTTCGCTCAGTAGTTCCTGGGGTCTTTGGTGTTGAGGTCTGTTAGGTGTTATGTGGCGGACTACTTGTTTGCTTCTCGTTTCGTCGTCTGATGGTTTCTCACGATGATGTCACTTCAAGCAGTTCATCACGGTCGCATACGAGCCCCTTTCGGTAAAATGTCTTCGGCTTCCTGTATATGGTCTCCTCTCAGGTTTCGCATTTGATAGTGGGGATTGAATATTATATTTGGGGGGATCACCGTGTTGTTCTTTAGGCCAGCTCATGTCTTTTGTTGGGTTTTAACGGAGTCCTTAGTTCTCGCGATACAAAATGCCCTTGAGTTAGACTGATGGCCTTCCCAAGTATCAATACGTCGTACCGGCCGCATCAATCCACCGTGGAGGGGGCCTCGCCAGCCCTCCCCCTCCTCATTACTACATGTTTCTATGGTCGGAATCCTACGATGTTGTTTATCACCGTTCCCTTGGAAGGATTTGTCCTTGCGGCATATATGGTGGTTCAGTCAGGTGTCTCCTCCTCGCTATGGTGGGGATGGCTTTGACCCTGAAAAGTCTTACCTCCTGGTATGGCTTTTCATTACTACCTGGGGTGGTGTGGGGCGATTGGCTGCCAGACACTCGCGTTGTCTGTACATTTGAGTGGTTCGGTTGTGGTCTGTGGTTGGCAGCTTTACCCATTGCAAGTGGGGCCTACCTTCTATTTATCTACTCCTATTCCCTCGCCCTCCCCCTTCTTGTCACGTCAGTTGGGTATGCCTCTTACCCATCGGTTGGTCCGTGCCTATTGCCGGACCTGTGGTGCTGGCTTTGGCTGGCTCTGCTTACCTTTTCCCAGCTCTGTCACACTTCAGTTCAGCTGGGTTGGGCGGTGTGGCTGGTGCCGATGCCTTCGGGTGTTTGTGCTGCCTCCTTTGTGGCTCCTGGCTTTGACTGGTGGGCTCCCCTCAGCTATATAGAGTCATGGGTTGAGCTCTGTTCGCCTGGCCAAGGCCAGTGGCTGCCTGATGGGGTTAGGTATAGCTGTCGTGTTGCTGTCAGATGGTTAATCTATCTGAGGGGCTGAGGGGGCTGGATGGACTCTATGGCGCCTGTTGTGTGGGGCTTGGGGCAGGCTGATTGGGAGGGGAGAGGCACCTGCGAGCACCGGTCGGGCATGCGTCAGGTTGGGCGATGTCAAATTAAGTGTTTCTGGCCTGATGGGGCTGTTGGATGAAGCTGCTGGGTGTTGCAAAGCTCCTCGACAACCCGGATAGTTGATAGTCACCTGGGCGGATCATGGGTTACGACCACCTGGTTGGACTTGTTTGGGTCTTTTGTGCTGGGTTTTGTGGGGTTTGTTTGGTTTCTTTGGTTTGGCAATGGGCATGGCTGGCGGGGGCAAGGCACCATGGGTGGGAGATAGGCCCTACTGACTGTTTAGGTCTGTCCCCACCTCTATGTATTTTTTATGTTTATGAGTTTTATTTTGGGGGATAGGCAGCGGGTACAGGTCCTCCTCACCATTACACTCTTCGGAGGTACTTGGTAAAGTGGGTTCATGGGGTCAATGGCCTGGCATGTGGATGTGAGAGGTTCACATGTTGGTCACCTCCTCTCTGCCATTGTATCGCCTGTAGGTTAAGTGTGTTTGCTTGTTGGTTTTCTACAGTAATGGAGGTTTCGCAGGACAGTATTCAGACCGAGCAGTAGTGGTTGTAAATTTTTGATGGACGAGGAACCTGGTCGGGCCAGTCTTTTGCTCGGCTTCGGCTATGCTTAGTGCTGGTTGGCTTCATACTAGAGGGGCTACGGACTTGGACAGGGGAGGGTGCTGGGTTGTTTAATGGTCTTGTAATTAGTTCTCATGTGGGCATGACTCGTGGATGGCAGGTGCGAGACTGTAGACTTAGTTAGCTTAGGACTAGTGGTATGCCGGTTAGCGGTATCCCTGTGCCAGCGGAGGCTCGTCGTATGCTAGTGTTGGTGGTACAAGTTTAAATAAAATTAGATTGAATTCTGAGTACTTTTCCTACTTATTACTTTAATGAATATAATACACCTTTATGATCTTTATCATTATTGCAACATTATCGTTATACTAAGAAGAGTTCTTTACGAAGAAGAGTTAGAGAATACTTACGATAGGCGTTCCCAATAGAAGACAGAGGTCTTGTACTATCGGAAATGTAGGCAGAGACCTAGCCCTATCATAAGACAAAGAACAGGAGAAGGAGAACAGGAGAAGTATTGTTCCCCGTTGCCAAAATCTAACCATCCAAGGAGGGATCGTTACACCTGATGAGGGAAATGACCTCTGGGAAAACTCCACAATTTTATTACCTGGATATCGCGATCCCCATAAAGAAGGAAACGATTCTAATCCTAAGTGAAAAGGTCTGTAGGTCCTAATGTGAAAGCGGTAGCTCTTATTTGTGGGACTACTACACAATAGGAGGGCAACTACAATTCTCTTATTCGTGCCTTTGAACTTCGGAACCTACTAGAGGAATTCTGATCGCAAGTTCTTTTCATGAACCTGGCTTGGCATGAAAAAGGTTTTCACGTGACACATAGATATGAGTTACAGGTATGTTATTGTTTTACACATATGACTCATTCAAGTCATATGATTTGTTATATGTAGGATTTGTAATGCTTTCGCACATGGCTCAAATATGAGTCACGGGACGTGCTCGTAGTGAGTATGC
This sequence comes from Tuber melanosporum, assembly GCF_000151645.1. Taxonomy (NCBI): domain Eukaryota; kingdom Fungi; phylum Ascomycota; class Pezizomycetes; order Pezizales; family Tuberaceae; genus Tuber; species Tuber melanosporum. The sequence goes on from NW_003299099.1 coordinate 171,286, forward strand.
CTCACGAGTGTGCCTTACGGGTAAGCCTTGCGCATATGATTTATGTTTCACACATGACCTCATTATGAGGTCCTGGGTTTTGCGCATATGACTCAGTTGCGTCGTATGACTTATTCATTTCATTATGATTTGTTTATAAGTTTTTGCACATGACCTCTCTAGAAGGTCATGGGCTTTAAGCATGTGACCACTTTGGGTCACATGACTATGGGCGGAAAGAATGCTATATAAGGAGGCCGATGCGGCTGATGAAGATAGGTTCTTCACGCTTTGTTCTAAGTACTTTTCCTACTTATTACTTTAATGTATATAAAATACTTTTACTATCTTTATCTTTATCGCAATGTTATTGTTATGCCAAGGAAAGTTCTTAATGAAGAAGAGTTAGAGAAAGCTTATGATAGGCATTCCCGATAGAAGACAAAGGTCTTGTACTATCGGTGACGTAGGCAGAGGCCTAGTGCTATCATAAGTCTGAGGAAAGAAACAGAAGAAGAAGTGAAGTATCATTCCCCGTACCCAAGAACTAACCATCTAAGGAGAGATCATTACATTACAAAGTGTCACCTAGTGCGACACCAAATGATACAAGACAGCATCCTTCAACCCAGACAGGAAAGGAGATATCGATATTCACGATCAAAACCTCAGCCTAGGGGGATTCAGCGACGCCCTAGATCACGTTTCAGCAGAGCCCTCGAGGGCAATAAGCCCAGTAACCCCAGAGAAAGGATCACCAGTCGATAGCTCCCCTGCAAGAACTCCACAACCTGAGAGAATGTCGGAATCAGTTGTACCTGGACCACCGGCCCCGGCCGCACCTGCACCAGGCACTAGCATACTTAGAATGACTGAGAATCAGTTTCAGGTATTTCTAGCAGCAACACATAATACAGAACAAGGAAACATCTAACGGCTGAAAGCAAAAGACTCCAACACATACGAAGAAGCCGAAGATAAGCTATGAATATTCCTGGTGCAATGTCAAGGATATTTTGCTGTTAAGGGATATGGAGATCATCATGCTAAGATCAAGATTCAATATGTGGAATCTCTACTAAGAGGACTTGCGGAACAATGGATCATGCCCTTCCAAGATGGAAAGAAGCAGAGGGAATGGGTCACATACAAAGAGTTCAAAGCGACACTCTTCGAACAATTTGGGGATTCCAATACCAAAGAGTCAGCACGATGAAAGCTGGAGAAACTCCAACAAGGAAAACAAACCTTTTCGGCATACTGGAATGAATGCCGACTATTGAAATGCGAGGCAGAGTTTGATGATACTACCCTCTATATCATCCTCCTAAAAAACTGCAGTGAAAGACTCCCAGAGGTGTGGAGAATCTCCGACTTGAGTTACACCATGGCAGATTGATTTGCAAGGTGGGCCATCGATAAGGAAAGTAAGCTAAACATGGTTCAAAACAACTTCGAAAACACTATAGCACACTGGGTGGTCTAATGATCCAGGAATGTGGATGGAACCTTTAAACCGCAAGCAGCTCGAGGAGAAAGTCAAGTATTATCACTAGGCAAGCCACCGGAGTTGGACAAATCAAGGGCAGGACCTGCTCTGAACCTGTCTAAGGAATAATACGCCAGAAGAATGAACAGGAAACTCTACTTAAAGTGCGGAAAAGCAGGACATCGGATACAAAAATGCAGGAGCTGACCCAACAGTGGATACCAAGGCACTAAAGCTGCTGGAAATAATCGCTTCCAGAATCAAACGAGGAGTAACATTCACGAAATGATCACAGAAGATTCACCGGTGGAAAACAATGAGGGTCCCCAGTAAATAGTGGTCAAGGAGACCCAAGATGTGGACCTGGAAAACCCATCAAGTTAGCAAACTATTACATGGCACTACACACGCAAAGAGGAGAGGGAGACGGAGATCATATGATGATCAAGACAAAGATATGCAATGAAGATGATGAAGAAACAACAATATATGCAATGCTCGACTCCGGGGCTACCCAAGATTTCATCGACAAAAAACTCTGCAACAAATACATCCTCTACGCTCAGAATGCAAAGAAAGCAAGACTCGTCTACCTAGCAGATGGAAAGCCAAGCGCAATGGGTCCTATAACCCATATGGCTGCAGTACCTATGGACATTGACAGCCATAAGGAAACAGCAACCTTTCAGGTCGCAGATTTCAAAAACGATGAAATAGTTCTAGGGATGCCATGGTTACGAAAACATAATCCGACCATCAATTGGAACGAGAACAAGATGACCTTTACCAGTGAACTGTGTGCGACACGATGTCTCAACAGTACACCCATGGTCTACTTGACACTAATATGGAAAGCAGAAGAAGAAACTTCACATGTAAAGTTCGCCGAGATGCAGCAAGATAAGAGAGTCCAGATACAAAAACTGGACCAAGAGGTAAAAGTGCCTACCAAGGGTTCAAAAGGGGCAGCAGGACACGACCTGTCTGCCAACTAAGGAATCAAAATACCTGCCAATGGGCAGGCAACGATAGCAACAGGAATAGCCATCGGACTACCAGAAGGCACCTATGGACGAATAGCACCCCACAGTGGTCTAGCAGTCAAACATCGACTCATGACCATGGCAGGAGTGATCAACGTCGACTATACAGGTGAAATCAAAGTTGTCGTGGCGAACCTGGCTCAAGAGAACTACGAAGTTTAAAAGGGCGATCTAATCGCACAGTTGATCATTGAAAAAATCAACAAAGAGGATCTGCACAAAGTAGATCAACTGGAAGAAACCACAAGAGGAGACGAGCGATTTGGAAGCACGGACCAAAACGAGCCCGATACAGCAAAAAGGATCGAGATCATAGAGATCACAGTACAAGCCTTTGGACGGTACTATCGATGGGGAGATATAACAGGAATTCTCAAATGGACATACGAAGTCGAAAAAGCGGTCCTAATGAAAATCAACATCAATACAGAGCTAGCAATCCAGGATAGGAAATACCAAAACAAAAAGGGATGGAAAGAATTGGCTCTAAAGGAATATCATCAATTCATGAACCTATTCCAAGAGGAGGAAGCTACTGAGCTACCACCTCGAAGACTAGGAATAGATCACAAAATTCAGCTGGAAAAAGAGGAGAAAACAGGAAAAACAAAAGAGATTCCCTACAAGATGTTATACCTACTAGGAGAAGCAGAGCTCAAAGAACTTAGGAAGTACATTGAGTAAAACCTAAAACCAGTATGGATCAGAGACTTCTTCACATCAGGAGGATCCCTAATACTATTCGTCAAAAAGCAAGATGGAAAAATGAGACTCTGCAGGGACTACGGAGCTCTCAATTCGGTTACCAAGAAAGATCGATATCCACTACCCTTGATTGGAGAAGCACTGGATAGAATGCGGTCAGCAAAATACTTCACCAAACTCGACATCAAAGATACATACAATAATATACGCATCAAGGCAGGAGAGGAATGGAAGACTACATTCTCCTCAAGATACGGAATGTTCGAATACTTGGTTATGCTCTTCGAGCTAACCAATCCACTGGCTTCATTCCAGAGATGGATCAACAACGTACTCAATAAATACCTCGTCATATGTTGCATCGTATACTTGTACGATGTACTCCTCTACTCGGAAAACATGCAACAATACCTGAAGGATATCAGCAATATCATGGCCGCAATACAAGGATCAGGAATGAAGATTAAACTAACAAAATGCGAATTCCATAAAGATGAAATAGAATACCTCAGATTTATCATCAATCAAAGCCGGGTCAAGGTCGACCCCATCAAAATAGCAGCGATATGGGATTGGGCCAAACCAAATAACAAAACAAATATTCATTGCTTTATGAAATTCTGCAACTTTTATCGAAGATTTATCGAGAAATTCAGCAGGCTTGCAAAACCACTCTATAACCTAACAAAGAAAGACAAGAAATGGAAATGTGGAGAAACAGAACAGAAAGCATATGATACAATACAAACGCATCTAACGTCGGCACTCATACTGGTTCATTTCAACCCAAACTAAAGGACAATGATCGAAATAGACGCCTCAAAATAGGTGTGCTCAGGCATACTATCGCAACAATATGACAATGGAAAATGGCGGCCAGTGTCTTACCCATCCAAGACAATGACCCCTGCAGAGTGCAACTATGATGTTGCGAACAAAGAACTATTAGCAATAGTTCAAGCATTAAAGGAATGGAGGAGATATGTTTTGAACAACGACCATCCAGTCCGAGTTATAACCCACTATAAGAATCTGGTCCCCTTCATGACTACGAAAGAACTGAAAGACCGCCAGATAAGGTGGATAGAACACCTTAGCAAATACAACTTCAAAATTGAATACCGACCAGGCAAAGAGAGTGGAAAGCCAGATGCTCTCACAAGGATTGCAAGTGACAAACCACAAACAAAAGAAGAGGAAAGAATCAAACAAAAAACAAGAACACTATTACCAAAAACCTACTTCAATACAATGGAGGTTATCCAATTCACATCAACTGAGGAAAGGGAAATTGAGAAGGCAAACGAAAGAGACAAAACAATTCAGGCAATAAGAGAAGCATTGAAGGAAGGAAAAAAGGAGATGAAAGGAATTGCTCTGGGTTTATGCCAATGGAAAGATGGAAACATGTGGTACAACAAAAAACAATGGATTCCGGAAAAAGATGAGATAAGGACCAACATCATATGACAACACCACAATATCTGAATGGCAGGACACGGAGGAACGGCTTAAACTACGGAATTTATCACGAGGTCATTCTATTGGCCAAGACTGCAAGAAGATATCAAACGATATGTCAAAAACTGCAACATATGCCAAATGACGAAAACGGCTAAATACACACCATATGGATTACTGAAATCAAACGAAGTTCCCGAATGACATGGGGAAACAATTACTATGGATTTCATCACGGACTTACTGGCATCGGAAAATTGTGATAGCATCCTAGTCGTGGTGGATTGTCTGACCAAAATGAGTCATTTCATTCCAGTCAGAAAAAGATATCGACACATGGGATTTTATACAAACATTCTTCCGAGAAGTCTTCCGACTTCACGGCCTCCTAAAGAATATCATTACCGATCGAGGAACACTATTCACATCAGAACTATGGAAGGAAGTAACCAGAGAAATTGGGATACAAAACAGAATGAGCACAGTGTTCTACCCGCAAACAGATGGATAAACAGAATGCGTGAATGCAATACTCGAACACTATTTAAGGGCCTTCATCAATTACCAACATGATGATTGGTATAAACTGCTATCAATGGCGGAATTGGCATACAACAATTGAAAGCAAGAAACGATCGGCATGACACCCTTCTTCACGAAGTACAGACAATATCTACAAAGTCAGACCACATATCATAAATATAATTAATGGTATAGTACCGGACAAAACAGATATGGGAAAACTACACAAGACATTACAATACAAAATGGGTTAAGCACAACAACGACAAAAAGAACAATATGATAAGTACCGAAGACTAGATCCAAACATACAACCAGGCGATATGGTATAGCTAATACCATGCAATATCTATACGATGCGACCATCAAAGAAATTGGAATATAAGAAAATCGGACCATTGAGGATACTGGAAAGAGTGGGTAGCCGAGCTTATAAACTCGACCTTCCACCCTCGATGCGAATACACAACACATTCCACATCTCACTCCTCGAATTACACGACGACAACAAGTTTTCCTTACAAACAATGATTCCTCCCCCTCCAATCGAACTCAAAGGAGAACCAGAATACGAGCTTGATGAAATAGTCAATTCCCGCTTCTTCCATGGTCACCTCCAATACTGAGCCAAGTGGACAGGATATTCACCCAAACACAATAAAACTTGCTACTTCGCACACAACTTTGAACACACACAAGATGTCATCTCAACCTTCCACCAGCGATACCTATGCAAGCCCGGCCCTGGTAACGATCACGTTCAACCAAGACAAAGGCGAGGGAAAGGATCCCACGCTATTGCAACAACAGGAGGGCTGGGGCAATAGCCCCCACCAAACTACACCGACCAGTCCCGAATACTCATTCATGGGGCCAACTGATGAAGAACTAAAGGAAAGAGAAAAACAAGCATAGCATAACGCCATGTCATGGACGGTATGCTATGATGACGGTTGCCAAACACATTTTGGCAACAAAGAAGGCTCGGGGTGGTTCCCGAGGGAATGTCAAAATCGTGGTCCACACCCAGACCATGTCCTAAAGCATTGGTAACAATGCTTCAGAAATGGGTGCAGGATGCACAGGGTACCGAAAATCTCTGCGGGATTCTACCCGCAGAAGGATAGAAGCAGAAAAGAGTTGGAAGGAGAGGATGCCAGAAAGGCATGGGCCGCAAGGACACGGTCTAGGGAAGGGGGTGCCCAAAACTCTTCATCACATACGGAACCCGACGTCAGGAGCCTACACAGGCAAATTCGGGGACTCCGAGAACAACTTGGCTAGGCCGAGGCCACAATTTCGACAAAGGACAAAACAATCGCGGAGCTAATACAGCTGAATGATATTCAGCGGCACACAATCGAAATGGCGAATCTGACCCTAGAATCAGTAAGGGTGGAATGGAGGACAGCAGACGAAAAGTTCCACAAGCTGAGAAGGACCATGTGCTCGGCAGGATGGGAACTATTGAAACTGGGTGAAAAAGCCTGATGGGACTCAGGCTTAGGAGGAGGGGAGCTAATGTCATGAACTTGGCTTGGCATAAAAAAGGTTTTCACATAACACATAATTATGAGTCACAGGTATGTTATTGTTTTACATATATGACTCATTCGAGTCATATGATTTGTTATATGTGGGATTTGTAATGCTTTTGTACATAGCTCAAATATGAGTCATGGGACGTGTGCCTGGCGAGTCTGCCTTGCGAGTGTACCTTGTGGGTAAGCCTTGCCCATATGATTTATGTTTCACACATGACCTCGTTATGAGGTCATGGGTTTCGCGCATATGACTCGGTTGAGTCATATGACTTGTTTATTGTGTTATGATTAGTTTATGAGTTTTTGCATATGACCTCACTATGAGGTCATGGGTTTTGAGCATGTGACCACTTTGGTTATATAACTAGTTTGTTATGATTTGGTTTCGCACATGTGACCACTTTGGGTCACAGGACTATGGGCAGGAAGAATACTATATACGGAGGCTGATATGGCCAAGGAAGATAGGTTCTTCACACTTTGTTCTAAGTTCTTTTCCTACTTATTACTTTAACAAATATAAAACACTTTTACGATCTTTATCTTTATCGCAACACTATTGTTATGCTATGGAAAGTTCTTCATGAAGACCAGTTAGAGAAAGCTTACGATAAGCGTTCCCGATAGAAGACAAAGGTCTTGTACTATCGGTGACGTAGGCAGAGACCTAGTGCTATCATAAGACTGAGGAAAGAAACACAAGAAGAAGAGAAGTATCATTCCCTGTCGCCAAGAACTAACCATCTAAGGCGGGATCGTTACAGTTCTTCACCATAATGAAGATCAAGAAAATGAAGGTACTCCCGCCTCTCTCCAGCTAGATGAGCTAACTCCTAGTGACTGGAATATCTTGCATGAAATCATGCATATTCTGCAGCCCTTCCGGAAATGGCAGTTGATTTTGCAGAGCAAAGTTCACTTCAGACAACTTCATAACATATTTCCAGCCATAGACGAACTCCTCTACCAGCTTGAAGAATCTCAAGAACATGAGATGTAATACATCTGAACTTCTGTAAATCTTGCATGGAATCTACTCAATAAATATGACATGCTTGTTTCCCTTTCACCCCTACTGTTAACTTAGTAACTCTCGATAGCTCATACTTTTTAGGTATTATACATTGACTAATCTTGTTCCAGCACACTTCCTTGCGGTAACCCTTAATCCAGAAATGAAGTATAAATACATTGAGAACAAGCAGAAAGCGAGACTGGATTGGATTGAAAACACAAAATTTACAGTTGAAATAGTTTGGAAATCAGATTACAAATCTATTGCTTCTCACACCAATCAAACTATACTGCTACCTGTTGCTTCTCCAAGGACTTCTTCGGCTCGACCTCTGGTTTCAAATGATTCCTCTTTTCCACAAGAGTTACTGCATCTTAGAGATTTACTCAATTAGAAGAAGAAAAAAAGACAAAGGCTTATTGGAGATAACCGGAATGAGCTTCAGCGATATCTCAAGCGTGAAACCGAAGACGATCTTCCTAGCGGCCCACTGCAGTATTGGATTGACCACCTTGAGGATCTTCGGAAAAAGGGTTTAGCCCAAATGGTGATTGACATCTTTACTATTCCTGCGATGTCAGCTGATTCCGAGAGGCTTTTTAGTAGGTATGTAAACTGACTTAAACTCTTCTCTTCTACTTGATCTTTCTAAACTTTAACTATTGTCTTTAAACATTGCTAATTATTCTCACAGTTCAAAACTACTACTAACAGATAGGAGAAATTGATTGGGAGATGATATTATAGAGGCATCTGAATGCCTCAAATCCTAGTTAGGTTCTGGAATTGTTTATGGTAGGGTGAACTCAGATGTGAATCGTATGGAGAGCACACTTAAGGCTTTAGAGCTACACTCATTAGGCCTTTGTTCTTCCTCTGTCATTTAAATCTTTTTATTTTTTTTATTTTCGTTGACTGCTTCTTCTCTTTCTTTTTTGTCTAAGATACTAGCTAGTTATTGTTCATGATCATACTATAGTAGCCAAACACGATTCAAATTGATATCTATTTGGCAAAATAAATTGGATCAGAAGCCTACTGTTAGAATACAAGCTTTTCTCCAACGCTTAGTATTTCAACAAGTGGACTACATATCACCAATCCTATATCACGCTTGTAGTTCTAATATTGTCCAATACTAGTATAAATTCTAAGCATGCTAACTATTATTACTATTTGTCTTTAGTTAATACTTGGAAAGGAAATTAGACCCGGGAGTGGGGGACATTTATGTGGGGGACGGCGGGGGTTACCATCCTTTGCTCACAATTGTCGGGCAAGTTCAGGAAAAGACGGGACGGGACGACACAATGTCGTCCGTCCCAGTCTTTCATTCTAACTTGTCGGGCAAGTTGACAAAAAGACGGGACGGGACGACGAAATGTCGTCCGTCCTCGTCCTGGCCCAGGACGGACGGACTGCCCCGTTGCGAACACTGGGATCACTTGTATTTCATTACTAAGAAATATTTTATTATTCAACAGGACTAATTGCTTATAAAATCACGCGGTTAACACATACTCACCCGGGATGGCTGGAGAGTTGTGTGAAGAATAGTGTAGAGTGTCTTGAGGTAGGATAGTATACTTGGGTACTGCAGTGGTTCATTGGTGGATGACATAAATCTGCCTTAAGCGAGATCAATAGCAACAGTGGCATGTTGCTCCCATTATCCTATTCCGAGTGATTAAAAGTGGAAAGCCTGTAGGTTGTCCATAGATATATTCGGATTATGGGGCATCTGGCGCTGTCGTTCGGGCATCTGGCGGTTCAGACCTGGGTTGTGCCAAGACTCGACCAGGCAGTCACTACGGTGCAAAGTATCATACCTACAATAGCTGTTAAGAGCTATATTGTTGCAAAGCGATTAAATTCTAAAGGGGCGAGTACACGAGCAACTTAATGGAAACACCACAGACCAACAAGCGCCGGCTCAGACAAAATTCCTGCATTCTGATAGAATATACTTCGATAAAAAAAGAAAGAAAGAACGGGGCAGAGGGTAGCCTGGGATACGTGGAGGACCTCCATTGTAGCAATCCAGAAAAATTATTGAATGGACGATGGTCCCCAACCAATAACACAAAAGAGACATTCAATCTGCTACACAGTTAGCAAGGGTCCTGAGAATCTGCTAAAACAAGGAAAGCAAAATACTCAACAGTCGCCAGACTGGCCGTTTAGCGCAAGGAGTTGATGTAGCGGCTGGGCAAGGTGTGCAGATCTCGGATGCCTTGGATGCAAAACTAGCGTCGGGTCAATAATGTTCTTAAGCGAAGGCGAGGGTAGTGAAGGTGAGCGACTCACGGGCTACTAAAGGGTTAATAGTTATCCCGTGCAGAACGTGTAGGTGGGAATAAAAATCAAATAGCTTGCCTTCTGTATTGCCCAAAGAATAGTGAGACGGAAAATGTGTTAGCAGGAACAGTGCGAAGAGGGGAAAAGACATTTACTGACAAGCTTGAAAGAAAGATCGGATTCGTATTAGCTATAGCTTGTACGAAGGAAGATAGAGGTTCACATACAAACTAAGGAGGGGAATGAGCAATCAGTGAAGGTTCTAGAGAGGCAGAGTATGAAGATTGGCAAGATATACCTGCTGTTGAGGAATAAAAAGGTGAAGTCAGTCTAGTATCACGGACATTAACGGGGAAGTGATAGTCGCCGATTACATACGATCTATAGCGGGAGGACAAATTTATTAGTTAGGTAGAACAATGAGCATCGGAGTAGCTGAAACCAACATACAACCTGAAATAGCCAAGAAGCCGAGCATCAGCAAGGGGCATGTCACAGAGCCCAGACCAATCATGTTTACTTAAATGCTAAAACGCGCAACAGGCCGCAGGTCAGCAAGTGATGTCGCCCCAGAACAATAATTAGCAGCATTGACTTACCTCCTACAACAAACAGCGAGCCAGAGGTCAGCGATTGCCACATAACGGAAGGGTGCTTAATCCTATTCACTTACGTCCTACAACATGCAGCGAGCGAGAGGTCAACGCCTTCCTCGCCACAGAAGGGTGGTTAATCGGATTCACTTACCCGCTACAACACTCGGCGAGACAGAGGTCAGCGATTGCCTTGTCACGGAAGGGTGGTTAATCATGTTCACTTACCTCCTACAACACTCGGCGAGTCAGAGGTCAGTGATTGCCTTGTCACCGAAGGGTGGTTAATCCTGTTCACTTACCCGCTACAACACTCGGCGAGACAGATGTCAGTGATTGCCTTGTCACGGAAGGGTGGTTAATCTTGTTCACATACCTCCTATAACACTCAGCGAGACAGAGGTTAGTGATTGCCTTGTCACCGAAGGGTGGTTAATCCTGTTCACTTACCTCCTACAACACTCAGCGAGACAGATATCAGCGATTGCCTTGTCACCGAAGGGTGGTTAATCTTGTTCACTTACCTCCTAAAACACTCAGCGAGACAGATGTCAGCGATTGCCTTGTCACCGAAGGGTGGTTAATCCTGTTCACTTACCTCCTACAACACTCGGCGAGACAGATGTCAGCGAATGCCTTGTCACCGAAGGGTGGTTAATCCTGTTCACTTACGAGCTACAACACTCAGCGAGACAGAGATCAGCGATTGCCTTGTCACCGAAGGGTGGTTAATCCTGTTCACTTACCCGCTACAACACTCGGCGAGACAGATGTCAGCGATTGCCTTGTCACCGAAGGGTGGTTAATCCTGTTCACTTACCCACTACAACACTCGGCGAGACAGAGATCAGCGATTGCCTTGTCACCGAAGGGTGGTTAATCCAGTTCACTTACCCGCTACAACACTCAGCGAGCCAGAGGTCAGTGATTGCCTTGTCACCGAAGGGTGGTTAATCCTGTTCACTTACCCACTACAACACTCGGCGAGACAGATGTCAGTGATTGCCTTGTCACCGAAGGGTGGTTAATCCTGTTCACTTACCCACTACAACACTCGGCGAGACAGATGTCAGCGATTGCCTTGTCACCAAAGGGTGGTTAATCCTGTTCACTTACCCACTACAACACTCGGCGAGACAGATGTCAGCGATTGCCTTGTCACCGAAGGGTGGTTAATCCTGTTCACTTACCCGCTACAACACTCAGCGAGACAGAGATCAGTGATTGCCTTGTCACGGAAGGGTGGTTAATTCTGTTCACTTACTAGCTACAAAACTCAGCGAGCCAGCGGTGAGCGATTGCCTTGTCACGGAAGGGTGGTTAATCCTGTTCACTTACCCGCTACAACACTCAGCGAGCCCGAGGTCAACAATTGCCTTGTCACGGAAGAGTGGGTAATCCTGTTCACTTACCTCCTACAACACTCAGCGATCCAGAGGTCAGCGATTGCCTCGTCCCGGAACCGTGGTTGATCCTGTTCACTCACCAACTACAACACTCGGTGAGCCAGAGATCAGCAATTGCCTCGTCCCAGAACTGTGGTTGATCCTGTTCACTTACCAACTACAACACTCAGTGAGCCAGACATCAGCAATTGCCTCATCCCATAACTGTGGTTGGCCCCATTTACTTACCTCCTACAGCACGCAGCAAGCTAGAAGTCAACCACTCTCTCAACCTAGAATTGTAACCGATGGTGTTCACTTACGTCCTACAGCACTCAGCGGACCAGAGATCAGCAATCCCCCCGTTCCTAAAATTCTCCCCCAGTAGTCACTTACAAGCTATAGCGCCGCAGAGCTCCGTAATTAGCTATTATTTTCGTTGTCTACGCTATCTCTTGAGTCCCATACCTCCTGTACCTCCCTGCAAATTAGCAAACCTCACTCCCTTATCCCCAGTCCTGAAGTTTTAAACTTACACCCTACGCTCATGGAAAAATCCAGCATTAGTCATGCTTGTTGTTCTACATCCATATTTCCGCTCACTTACCCTCTGGTGTTCCATATGCTAACGATCAGCGATATTATGGAGCAAATATATGATCCGGGGTTTTTACTCACCTTCTGCAACGCAAGAGATGCCCCCTATTAGCTTCAGCTCCATCGGGTGACAGCAAAATTGCATACCGTCTATAAAACAAGGTGAATCTGTTATCAGTAATCAACTACCCAATTTGTTCCGGGAGCCCTCATTACCAGCAAGATGTTATATTCCTTCCTGCCTATATAGGCATTGACTCTCCTCTTCATTAGCATCTTAGATATATCCCTATCTCTCCGCTGAGCCGCTACGTTCAACGCGGTGCCATATCCTTTAGACCTAGCATTGATATCTCCCTTTTCTTTCAGCAGTCGCTTAACTACTGTCCGCTGCCCAAGCCACGACGCTATCATCAAATTTGTAAAATCATTGGGGAATGTGGAATACTGGCCATTTTTCTCCCAATACACCCCAAGCCATGTCAGAAATATGTTGGATCCACGTTTGCAAATCTGTTGCGTAAGCTCGAATAGCTCCATCTGCCGATTTTGTGAATCTCGGAAGTGGTCTGCCCAATGGGTAGCTGCGTAATCGAGAAGGGCATATTTCTGGATATGATTACGGACCGCCAGCCCCCTATCATACACGGAGGTGCCCACAGGATCCATTACTAGTGGGTCGTTTTCAAAGACTTGTAGCGAAAGATAAAAGATGCAAATATCAGCCAGTATAAAGTTAGATTCCATCGAGCATAGGGTGTACTGCCAGTTGCCCTGACCAGGAAATGCTCCTTTAATCAGGAATTCCTTAGCCGTTTGGTGAACAAGATAGATCTTTGAATCAATAATCCGGACGAAAAGCCCGCACAAATCTTTCACCGCCGTTTCGCTACCAGCAGAAAGATCTCCAAGGTCCCCGGTACTCGTGTGACCTCGTCTGATTCTGAATGCCACATTTATTTCCCGAAGTGTGAGGGGCCTTGCAGCTGCTACCACTATATGCAGGATTCGCCGTGCCGCGTCGGGGTTTTTGTTTTTATCAAGAATCTTGGTGTATAATTCTGTTAGATCGCGCGGGGCAGTAGAGACAATGTTAGTAAACTCCTCCTGTGAATCATCCCCACAATCCCTCAAAATCTCAAGGACCAGAGAAATCCAAAGGAATGTCCGATCGGCCGAAGATTCTAAAAGGTTTCGCAAAAATCCCAGCCCCCCAGGTCGTCCCCAGTAAGATTCTAGATCCTTAATGCCATCATCTATCACACGAGTCACGTCAGTGCTAATAGCCTTAACTTCGTCTTCCCCTTTCAGCCGAATTGTGGTTGCAGGTTTCCCGAGTGCGCTTGCGATTTCGTAGTAGGGACGACTTGTGACGAGGAATTTCAAAGATCTACCCGACGGCTGTGACCCCGGAAGACTGGTCAAATGATGGATAAGCAGAGCGCGAGTCCTTTCTTCGCACTCGTCCAGCGCGTCCACAACACAAATTACATCACCGCACTCCTCGTTGGCTACCGCCATTACCAAAACTTCCCACAATGTTTCCACCTCCTTTGTAAACCTCGCGCCTCTAGCCTCTAGCGCTTCCTTAGCATATTTGGCGAGGTGCCTTCTCTTTACAAAAAGCTGATGGAGTATGGCGCAAAGTGCAAATGTTGCGCTCTTCTGCTCGTCGCTGTCGTCCTTGAAAAAAAAATAGCAAACGGTGGCGTCGGTTTCGCTCTTGAGATGGTTGACGAGGAATGAAGCGGTGACAGATTTTCCATAACCCGGGTCCGCCGATAGCCAGAGGAGACCAGATGTGTCTCTCCCCAACCAGTCCTGATACTTTTGATGCTCAGTGACCCAGATGCACGTTCCCTTTACCGGCTCACGAACACGGTTCCGGTGTGACCGGTAATCAGATGTGTATATGGATTGCAAAATTTTGGCGTTGTTCTCGGCCGAGTTTGTGCCCTCGGGGTTGGAATAATTATTGTAGGTGGTGTTACCGCAGTTCGTGATGATATCGGAGTTGGTAGTGTTATTGGAATCGCTATTGCCGCTATAATCGCCTTGAATACGGCTGTTGGTTGCTGAAGGAGAAGCATGGCTACCGACCTGACATCAGTAATTTGGGGGGGGGGCAATGTGTACTGTACTAGTACTAGTACAAGCGACAATCTCGGAGCATACCGTTGGGGTGAGGAACCGTCCTTGAAAGCAGTGCTTGATTTTTGATTGTTCATGTTACCGATGAATTTTTGAATTCCAGAAGTGTTGACTTTGGGGTTGAACGCGTTCCTTGATACTCGCAAAAATAATTTTCAACCGGGTGACGGAGAAGAGATGAAGAAACTGAAGGCTGGTGCGAAGGGTCATAGACTATTTGGCGTGGAATTCAGCCCCCCCGCAGACTCAACCATTCATGCATGCAGTACTGTACAAGTAATTTACCTGCCACCGCAACTTCCTATCTGATGGGCACCTGAGCACCCGAGTACGGTACTGTACTGTACAGTACTTGTAGATGTCGTACGGTATGTCTTCAACCCTTTCTAATCGTTACATTTTCCCACCCCACCACACACCTGCACCCGCACGCGAGACAAAACTTTTGATTTGGGCCAATGCAATTTGCTCACTCAAATACTACCTAAGTAGGGTACGAGTGCCTTGCAAGGATAGCTTAGAGTTCATTCTCTTGCTCGTGTCTGCTTTCCTGTACTCGAGTACCGTAGTCCACAGCAAGTCACATCTTTTATTTTCTGCTGTAAATTGACCAGAACCATATTACTTTTCGAGGTGCTTTTAATGTGTCGTAGGGAACGGCCACCGGGAATTGGGGCTCTCGTCCCCAGCTCGCCCCTACGGAGCAACTCAGGGTGGGGTGGTAAATATGCTGCTTGCTCTGTCATCCAGGTTGCTTCTCTACCAGGCGTCGAGTACCGTACTGCATTCATTTTGTGCGAGGTCGGTACTGTACTAGTACGAGCAGTCTCATGTTTCCCATAAGAATTCCCAATCCCGACACATGCTCTCCTCCAAAGTCTAGGGCTCGGATCTGCGGTAACAAAAAAGAAAGACGTCCTCACCACCCGGTTTTCCATACAAATACCAATTTCCAATATCGCTATCCATCACAGCAGCAGGACAGAAAAAGTTGAAATGATGTAGCCCAGCTTCAATAGCCCGGCTCCAAGAGAGCGAGAAAGTTTTCCCAAAGGTGAAAACTTTGGACTTTGAGGTGTCTAAGCCATATGAGAGGGGCTGTCAAGACAGGTCTCAATTTTTTAGCACACCCCTTTGGACTGTGTCCTAGGCACTTCAAAATCGAAAGCTTGACTTTTCACAAACCTTCCCGTGCCCCCGATTCTTCAGAACAGTGTAACCAACCTCGCACTCTATCATGATTGCTCAGAAACCCGCCCTGTTCGGTTCCCCAATTTACCCGACCGGCTCGGCGGTAGCACGAGAATCGATGCATCTCCAATCCGGGGCCTGATTGATTAGCCCTGATTCATGCCGACAAAGGCACCATAGCATAATCCAATCATATACAAGTACCGGTACTGCCAGGGACCGAGCTATTAGCTTCCGATCTCTCCAAAGCCATCAAAGCTCACTCGGACAACTCGGACAACATGTGGAGTATGAAACGAATTTTAAGCTACACCTATCCTTTATGACGGCTCATGACCCAGGCAGGCACATGGCGAGATGCCTGGCAGAATTCAATAAAGTTAAAAGCCCACGCCAAATTCTCGAGTAGACTTCCAGTTATGTGGATGGAAGAATGCCATTGCGGTACCAGCCCTCAAGTCTGAGAAACAGCTACGGGTACTCGTACTAGCAATCAGCTCATGGTTGCAGGGACGACCGGGCCCGCATACTTGATATCATATATTTATCCTGCGTACGCTAACGAGACACAACCACCGGCAAACACCTGCGCTCAGTGGACGGGGGAAAAAAAACTGTAGCAGCAAGCCATAAATATCAAAAGTGACTAGGAAGTATGATACTCAAGCACCCACTCACTCCTAAAGCGCTCTACGCAATCCCGATCCCATTCTATGTTATCCAGAAGGGGTACTCCTGCTGAAAAGTTCGAAAAACCTGGAAACCACCTAGGAATTCAAACATAATTTGATGGTTCTTGAGGCCGAATCCTACACAACCCACTAATTCAGGCCCTCTCAAAACTCTCCGCAAACATCCTTTCCTTCACGAAATGTCCGAGCACCTATTACCGGTATTTGGATACCAGGGTCAGCCCTTGAACAGGATGTTGGAGGGCTGGGGATGAAGTTTATAGGCCATATGCACATGCGGGGGGCATATTTCAAAAGGAGAAGAAATTCGATAACGCTTTAAAGGTAGTAATTGAGCGGCTTTGATTTTCTAAGGTGCCAACTAGTTATCGAGCAGGTTGCCAATTACTACCCCCGTGTTTCACGGATCTTTCCTCTACCCCGAGCGCTTGCATTCCGTGTTTTCACAGGTCTCAAGCAAGGAACCTTGGCAGCAAATGCGGACCTACCGTGGCCGTTCTTACTCGTACCGCACAAACGCACCGGTAAGAGAATCCCGAGTGGAGCTCTCGGGATTAGATCTGGATGCCGCACGAGCTGGAGGGGGAACGTCTGCTTGTGCATGGACCAATGAAAGAGGGGAATACGGACGCGCAGCTTGTATTATCAATGGAACACGAACTAGAGAGCCAGAAAAGATCCTACCCGAGGACAGGTAGGGATATTAAAGTGGCAACTGGAAAAATAACATCGCAGGCTCACATTGGCGCGATCTGGCCATATGCATAGCAGACATACCTGTGGCATTCGGTGTGCTGGCGAGCATGTATGTATATGCATAATCTGTGCCCAATCAAATACGCTGGTTTGAGTGAGAAACTAACCTGGTGACCTCTGTAGCCCTATTTCTCTTATGATGAACGTCGATCGATCCTGTCCGCAGAGTTCTCGTACGGTACTCGCACCCTAAGAGGGATTCGGGCCAGTGTCGGCGCAGGAGGTGATGTACCGTACCGTAAAAGCTCATTTTAATGAACTAGCCCGGACCGGGACTTTTTGATAGAAGAAATGTTCAGCCCATTAACTTTATCGGTTTCGGAAAACTTCGTCGACTGCAAACTACCCTAGTCTGGGCTACCGGTAGTTCATTAAAAGCGAGTTTTTATGATATGAATACCAGTATCGTGCTCGAGTGGCAACCTAAAAAAATGAAACGCAGAACATGCGGATCTCTTGCAGAGAACAGAATCACCCAAACTGTGCGTCGTGCTCTCCGTTCGGCCATGGCTGCAGCGGTTGCTATTGCTCGAGTATCCCATAACCCGTTAAGACATTCCGGTCCGTTTTAAAATCTGGAACACTAGCCTATTAAGGGATAGTGTTGAAGGTATTGTCAACCTCAGCTCATCCAAGAAGAACACTCGTGGGAGAGGAGAACCTTCAGGTTAAGATCAAAATGCCACCCAAGCAGAAGGTTCTCAGTGATTTACCAATCAATAATACCTGTTCAGCAAATACCCCAACTTACCAAGAAAGTGTGAAGCCTTTGAAGAGACAATGCCGGCGGCCCAAAAAGGAATCTGCAATAAGATTGAGTTTGGAATTGAAGCAAGCCGCCAGCCAGCATGCAGCTTCAAGTGCTACCAGTATTCTACAAGAGAAAAAGCCACCAATAAAGCAGCGAGCTCAAGCTGAGTCACTCCCACTGCCTCCCCAATTTCAGCCGTTCAATTCTCCATATCCAGAACATAGTTCAAAGGTAGGAACCCAGCTCAGAATCCATACAGATCATCGTAGAGGTGAAGGACTGATATAGGAAGCAGGCTGTATTGCCAACAGAGCTTACGGATGAGCCATATGCATTATTTGCACTTTTTTTTACTGATGAGATCTTCGCGGAACTGGCTCTGAGTACAAGCAAGTACGCAGAGAGGAAGAAAAAGGTTCAGGGAAGAGAAACCTATGGAAGAAAGACAGAGTCTGTACAAGAGTCTGTTTGTACGAAAGCAGACTTGCGATCTCGCAAATGGACTCCAACCTCTGCGAGTGAACTGAAGATTTGGCTTGGTTTGACCATTAAGATGGGCATTCACCGAGAGCCCTCAATAGCTCATTATTGGTCTAAGAAAGGAAGAAATTGCTGGAGAAAGACCTTGATACGACCCGTATTGCGTCAAAGACATCTGTCATGTCCTCACCGGTACAAAGTTCCAAAAAATTGCATGTCTCTTGTGAGATACGAGCAACTCAAGCGCTACTTCCATGTATCTGATCCGACGATTGAGCTTGACCAAAAGCAGTGGTATAGGAAGCTTAGCCCATTAGCAGATCAGCTAAAGGAAAGCTATCGAAGATACTTTCTTCCTGGAACTAAAGTTGCGATTGATGAAATGATGGTGAGGTTCTGTGGCCGGAGTTCCCATACAGTAAAGGTCAAGAATAAGCCAATCAAGCAAGGGTATAAGATATTTACCCTTTGCTCTCATGGGTATACATATAGATTTCAATGGTACTCTATCTCGCAAGGCATTGCAGAATTAGTCAAGTTGCCTAACTTGACAACGACAGCCTCTGGGGTCTATCAGCTGGCAAAGCTACTTCCAGTGGGAAAGAGGTGGAATTTGGTATTGGATAATTACTTTACCAATATACCGCTATTTGAAGAGTTATTAAAGATTGGGATTGGAGCAGCAGGTACTATCCGGGTTGATGCTCAAGGCTTTCCTATTTGCTTAAAGATTGAGAAATCTGGAGCAAAAAAGGTTCTCCCATGGGGATACTTAAGCGGAGCTGTGGTAGAAAATACCTGCTGCTTAGTCTGGTAGGATAACAATTCTGTTTTGTTCATGACAACCTATCATGACATTACAAGCACAGTAGACAGAATTCGTCGACGGCTAAAGAAAACAAGCTCGAATGCACATATGGTTCAGAGGATCTTTGGTGATGAATCTTGAAAGCTCCTTCCGATTCCTATCTTTATTCACGACTTCAACTGTAACGTGTTCGCAAGGTGCTAATCACGTTATCGGTGATAGATACGATAGTTGGCAGGTGGCCTGCTCTTCCAGAGAGGAGGCGAGAGCTGAAAACTAAAGGAGGCTTCGAGGGCGTACTGAGGAACAAAGAAGTAACCGTTCAACCAAGTATATTGAAATACTGTCTGTCGAAGTCTGCCTCTTCGATCGTAGAAACAGGCGGTCTTTAAATACACAAATCTGTTCATGTCTAGCATGAACGAAACTAATCAAAGGTATCAATCGATACACTTTGGTCAAACTCTTTAAGTATCAAAGCGATACTTAAAACAAAACATAAAACAAAAACCAAGTATCAAACGATACTTAAAACAAACCAAGTATCAAGCGATACTTAAAACAAAACATAAAACAAAAACCAAGTATCAAACGATACTTAAAACAAACCAAGTATCAAGCGATACTTAAAACAAAACATAAAACAAAAACCAATAACCAAGTACCCGTACCGGTTACATTCCCCAAAACAAAACAACTGTTTAAACAAACAAAACTAATAATCATCAAAAGTGGATTCTGAGAAACTCATGGCTTCAGTTTCCGCTAAAAATTCTTCATCGTACATGTCACACCAGGGACAAGAGGAAACTCTAAGAAAACACTTAGACTCGTAGAAATCTAAATCACAGTAATCACGAATACCAGATTCGTGCTGTACATCAATCCAAGCATGGTCGCAATCAGGACAGTAGTCAATCCAGAGGATTTCGAAATAGTCTTCAAGTTGGATAACATCGCGGTTCAACAACAGTCCAACAACCTGTTGTCGCTGCCTCACATTGAGCTCCACATAGTTTGACATCGTTATGGTATTCGGATGGTGATTGGTGACTAGATAAGGTTGTCGAGAGCCTGCTCCATAGCTTGATTTTCCTCATCGCTGCTTTCGAACTCTGACTCAAAGTAAGGTGCCCAAAATCCATCTCTAGCTTCAAGTTCTGCGTGCCATCGCTCAGTTTCTGGCATTGAAGGTGTCCAGCATATGGTGATATAGTTGATCGTTGGAGGGAGGGATTCGTTTGGCTTATTGTCTTTCCACCCTTCGTTTACCATTTCCATAGCGTGCTCTAGTCCTTCTAGTGGTTCCCAGCTGTTCTCGCTTGTCGGATACCCTTTCCATTTGACTAGGAACTGATCATTTCCATGCCAAAGGCGGTGGTCTCGGATTTCTTCAACTTCCCATTCATCTTTCTTTTCAATGATGATAGGTGCAGGTCGAGAGTGGGTCCTTCCAGGGAACTTGGAGTCGTCATTTGGGTGGAACCGTTTGACAGCAGAGGCGTGAAAGACTGCAGTATTGCGGCGGTACATGCGTCCATCCATCTGGACGGTGTAGTTCTCTGTATGCTCGTCAAAGGATATGACTTTGAAGGGTCCGCGCCATCGGGGTTGCAGTTTCTTACTGCGTCCGACATTGGTAATGAACATGTTACCGTGAACCATGAGCATATCTCCTGGTGAGATGGGGACATGTTTGCATCGTCGTTTCTGGGCAGTAGTGGTGCTTCGGAATCGGGCAGCCTTAACAGCTTGGAAAGCATCGTTCCGAATGGCTTGGTGGCGGTTTAAATGGTCATCGGAGGCGGGGACTGAGGAGTTCTTAAATAGTGTTGTAGGTAGGAGGGGGTATTGGCGGCCAAAGACTGCCTTATATGGTGACATTCCCAGGGTATCTGAAAACCCGGTATTGATATATGCCGCGAGCTCAACAAGGGTTGGTTCCCAGTTGGTATGTCGTTCATTGATCATATTCCTAATTCAGGTTTTAACCTCGCGGATCTTCCGTTCTGCTTGGCCATTAGTCTCATAGTGTCCTGGGTCGGCCATAATGTGGTTTATTCCGAGAGAGGTCAAGGTTTGCTTCCAGAATCTGGCGGTAAAGCGGGGATCAGCGTCACTGACAATAGATAAAGGGTACCCATGGGGGGTAAACAGGTATCGTTGGAGGTTATTCCAGGTGTCTTTGGAGGAATCGGTAACTTTCATTGGAATGAGCCAGGTATATCCAGAAAGTCGGTCCACAGCTACCAAGATGTTGTCAAATCCAGCGGATTTGTTGAATGGTCCTGCGAAATGGATGGCATATGATTCGAATATTTCACATGGTAGTTGGAGGGTCTGTGCTTTTCCTTCAGGTAGTTGTGTTCGGTCCTTGTTTGCCTGGCAGAGTTCACATTGTTTGACGAAATCGTGGAAATCCTTGTGCATCTCGGGCCAGTAAACATATTCTGAAGCATATTGGAGGTTGCGGTCCGCACTATGGTGTCCTTTGTTGTGAATCTCGGATATGACATATTCTCTAATAGTCATTTCATTGAACATATGACCCTTTGGTATGTATAGGCAATGTTCACCGTAACAGGTGCTGGTAAAGACCATTCCGTTGGATATGTTGTAGGGGGCGAGGTCTCCATGCCTGAAGCTATCCATGGCTTTGAAGTAAATCGGGTCATGGCGATATCTAGCTATCATTTGGCCTCGGAAAGAGGAGGTTAATTCTTCTGTGGTTGATCTAACATCTCGTTCATCCTTGATTAGGGATCCTCTTGTTGGTTCGATTGGGGCTTCCTCTTCCTTAAAGGTTTCATAGAGTTGACGCCGATGCTCGGGAATAGTAGGGGGTATGACCGAGACAATGGTTTCATTGTTATATACTCGTAAGGGTCAACCATATAGTGGTCGTGAATCGATTATGGGAGGAGAGGATGGCGGGGCTGACTGTGGTGGGTGTAAATAGGATATTGCATCTACGTAGGCTGCTGCTTGTTCGCGTTCTTCAAGACCTTGGTATTGTGTTGGAACAGGATTAAGGGTATGAGGAGGTTGGGTCGATTCATCTTCATTGATCATCTCTTCTGCTCCTTCTACGGTGTCGAAGCTGGTGTCTTTGGAATCGTTAGCAGGCATATAGTACAGTCGCTGGTATCTGTTGCCGAACTTGATCTCAGTCTGGTGAAAAGGGCAGGTGTCGTGATAACAGTGCGACCAGTGGAGTCTGCTTTGTTCAAGTTCGTGAGGAGGTGTGCTGCGGAGCGTGCAATTGTCTTTACATTCTTCATCAATGTCCTTTCCTCGTTCTGTTCCGGCAGCACTGTACATGGTGTAAGAGAAAGGATTGGAGGAAGCGGTAGGGCTGGCGGTAGCCATTGATGGTTCTTGTTCATAGGAGGTGTCGTCAGGGCTGTCCTCGCTTTGTCTTGTGTGGTCGTGAACGAGAGGGGGGTCTGCGATGTCTTGATTCTCATAGAGGTGGGAGAGAGCATCAGCTAAATAGTTCGTTCTTCCAGGCGTATAGATGATTTTTGCATCGTATTTGCTGATCTCGCCTATCCATCTCGTTCTTCTTCTTCCAGGTATTCTTTCCGTTTTAAGATTAGTGAGAGGTTGGTGGTCGGTGACAATAGTGAAGGTATTGCCCATGAGGATGTGGTTGAACGTGGCGAGGGCATCAATCACAGCAAGGGCTTCCTTGTCTGTTGTCCCATAGTTCATCTGTGAGTTAGTAAACTTCCTGCTGTGTAATGCCGCCGGTCTTGCCGTTTCATGGGAGGCCCCTTGCCCAACCCATGCTCCAACTCCAACATCCGATGCATCAGTAATCAGCCATATTGGTTCCGGTTTACTATAGTTGATAGGTCGAATAACGTTGGCGTTTTTAATCAATTCCTTGATGTTGGTAAAGGCTTGGTCATGAGTGTGGGTCCAGTCAAATTCTGCATTGCCGGTAAGGTCTGTGAGCGGCGCTGTCACAGTGGCGTGGTGTGGGAGGAACTGGGAAATATAGTTGACTAGTCCTAAGAATCGCATGAGTTCTTTTTGATTCTGGGGTGTCGACCATTCCGTTAAACAGGCAATTTTTCCTGGGGCTGCGTGTATTCCTTCATCATCTATAACATGTCCTAGAATATCGAGTTTGTCTGCAAACAGGATTAATTTGTTTCTGTTAGCGTAGAATTTAGCTTCCCTAAGTTTGGTACAAACCAATCCTATATGGTAGGCATGTTCTATTTCGGTGTTTGAGAAGATGAGAATATCATCAATGTAAACCCAAACAAAATGGTGGAGGTATTCGCTTAGGAGGTTTTCCATAATTCGCATAAAGGTGGCCGGCACATTCATATCACCTTGTAGCATAACTCGGCTAATGAAACTTCTGAATGGTGTTTTGAAACTGTTGTAGCATTCGCTTTCTGGATCTAACCTTGTTTGGAAGTAGGCATCGCTTAGGTCAATCTTACTTCGGAATCTTGCCCGTCCAACTGCATTAATAATCTGAGTCTGGTTTGGGATAGCGGAACTGTCCATAACCGTGTTTTCGTTCCGTAATTTGAGATCAACCAAGGGGCGAATTCTTTTGCCATCTGCTTTGGGTTGAACAAACATAGCAGCGGCACCTGGGGCTTCTGCCCGGTAGATGACTCCTCTTCTTTGTTGTTGGTTGATCCAATCACAAAGTGGGCTTTTGTATGCGTCTGGAATAGAGTCGGTGGGTTGGTTCTTGAGATTGGAGGGGTCTCGGAGGCGGATGTGGTGGTTCACCTCTCTCATAGGTGGTAGTTCTTCAGGTATTTGATCAGGGAAGACATCAGAGTATTCATCCAACAGTTTTTGGGAAGTTGCTTCACAGACTGTGGCTCGGTATTCTCCGCTTGTTAGCTTGCATGAGACTCTGACTTTTTGATCTGGGAAATCGATGGTAGATTCCCCACACCTAATTATAGCTTTGTGGCGGTTTAGGAATGGCATGCCTATTAGGGCATCGTATTTGGCTAAGTTTCTAACCAGCATTTCCTGGGGGGGTAGGACTGCAGAACCAAGTTGAATGGTCGCACTACAGTGTTTATGGCTTGTGGATCGTGATCCCTTTACTGCCATATTGACTGGTATGGGTTGGTTAAGGTCTCGAGTAGGGAGTCCATGAACAGAGATAAAGGCATTACTGATCATATCTCTTCCGATTGCGCCAGTGTTGAATAGGACCCGAGCCCTTTTGCCATTGATCAGGATAGTACCTTCCAGAGCGGTGTGTGCTTTGAATGTAGCCGGAGGTCGAACACTGTTGCATTCCACATCGATATATCCTATATGGATTTCTTCATATTCACTGGATTGGGCGCTATTGCTTTCAACATTGTTGGCCGATGCCTCTTGCTTAATTGCCTTTCCTTTTCCTTTGTTCGTAGGACAGTTCTTTGCCATATGCCCGATCTTTCCACATTCAAAACATTCTCCTTTTTGCCGTCTTGATTCTTTGGAGGATTTTGTTTTCTTCCTGAAAACCTGTAGGGTATCGTCTTCAGAGTTGTTGGAGATTTTGTGTCGTGGCTGGCTGTTCCTACTAGAGGAGGTCTGTGTTTTGTAGGCCTTGGTCTCATGGAGAATGGCGTCCTTTCGTTCTGCTCTTGCAATTATTACTGCAATATCATCGCCATCTTCCTCGAGTGGTTCTACATCTCGCCGGAGGGTAGGATGCATGGTGTCGTAAAATCGTCGCTTCAGGATGTATTTGGAGATACTTCCTCTCTCCATCCGGTCCTTATACATTATTAGGTCCGTAGCCACATCGGTGATTCGCTTGACATGCGTTCCGTTAACTTGCTGGAGCTGGTTGAATTTGTTGTATAGGAGATAGTTAGTTATAGAGGATTGGAATCATCCTTTCAGGTAATCGAGAACTGTATATCCTCTTAATCTTACATTCCCGCTGAAATCCTTATAGCATTGGTGGTATGTGTCGGTTGCCTTTCCTTCGCAAAATGATCCAATGATAAGTCCGGTTGTAGGGTCTTCCACATCTTTTCCTTGTAAGCGTAGGCAGTGTGAGAGTTCTGTTGCCCATCGGTCAAAGGCTTCAGGTTTGAGGTCCTTTCCTTCTCCCGTGAACTTTGCTGGGAGGGGGAGTTTAAACTTAGGGGGTTCAAATGCTGCGGGTACCTCCTCTTCTTCAGGCCTTGCCCGAGATTTCCCTCCTCCAGAAGGCCCTCCTCCTGTGCTAGCCATATCTGATTCGCTACTGGATTCTGGGTCGATTGGAGGTTCAAAGGAAGGTTTCTTTGCTGGAGAAGAAGGGAATTCTCCTGGAGGTTGTGTATCTTCCGTGTTTGCAGGATCGTCCGGCTCTTTAGCAGAGCGCCGGGGTTGTTTCTTTCTTGTAAGGTCTTGCCGTGGGATTTGCTTCCCACTCCTGGTCGTCAAAGACTCTATCTTGGGTTTGAGATGAAGCCGAATGTGCTGTGATTCTGCCGCTTCTCTCCGCTAGCGTTCTAAGGTGGATATCGATAGGTTGATCAGGCCTAAATCTGGGGACAGGTTCTTAACCACTTGCTGAGGTTAAAAAAATGTAACGTGTTCGCAAGGTGCTAATCACGTTATCGGTGATAGATACGATAGTTGGCATGTGGCCTGCTCTTCCAGAGAGGAGGCGAGAGCTGAAAACTAAAGGAGGCTTCGAGGGTGTACTGAGGAACAAAGAAGTAACCGTTCAACCAAGTATATTGAAATACTGTCTGTCGAAGTCTGCCTCTTCGATCGTAGAAACAGGCGGTCTTTAAATACACAAATCTGTTCATGTCTAGCATGAACGAAACTAATCAAAGGTATCAATCGATACACTTTGGTAAAACTCTTTAAGTATCAAAGCGATACTTAAAACAAAACATAAAACAAAAACCAAGTATCAAACGATACTTAAAACAAACCAAGTATCAAGCGATACTTAAAACAAAACATAAAACAAAAACCAAGTATCAAACGATACTTAAAACAAACCAAGTATCAAGCAATACTTAAAACAAAACATAAAACAAAAACCAATAACCAAGTACCCGTACCGGTTACATCAACTATCATATAGGTAGTGTCGACATCGCAGATCAACTTCAGAGCTATTACTGTACTCTGGAGACGGTTTCCCACAATTGGTATCCATTGTTTTATTGGCTTCTAGATACCTCTATTGTGAATGCCTATAGTTTGCTGAAAACCCAATATCCTCACCTTAAGGACAAAAGTCAATACTACCTATTCCGAATGAGATTAGCTAATAAGCTAATCAATATTAGCTTAACCGAGCGTTCGGAATCATTTGAGCTTGCAGAGTCTGAGCTGCCCGGTCCCCCTCCCAGAAATAGTGTCCCCGATCAACACTACCACTCTATACCTTTCTCTCCTCCTCCAGATACCCATATAGGTTCACCCTCTACTCCCTACCTAGTACCACCACCACCTTCTCACTACAATCATGCTGGCTCTGAGCGCATACTTTATATTTCTGCCCGCTTAAAGCCTCCTGAACCAGTACACTTCCCTCCTCCCTCTGCCCACTCGTATGAGTAACAGCCAACTCAGACCCGGTGTGTTTTATGTCGATGGAAAAAGGTGACCGGAGGTAGCTTAAATGTTCGGTCAGTAAATATACGTTGTAGAGAATTTAACCTTTCCTTATGCCGCGCGTGTTTTACTTTATTTCACTGTAAATAGTGTCTTCTATTTTATATCAGGTGTCTTTACACCTTACGCGAATAGGCTAGTGTTCCAGATTTGAAAACAGACCGGAATGTCTTAACGGGTTATGGGATACACCACCACTAATAATAGGAGTGTGCCCAAGTATGATATGATACTGCAGAGAGGAGGATAACCCAAGATTTCACATCAATGCTACAAGAGCCCTAATGGAACAAAAAATGTGATGACTGCAGGGCGATGGAATTCCTCTTCTCCGTCATGTAGTATATTTTTCTTCTCCTCGAGTTTCTATGGATATTACCTCCTACTCGAGCACCATTGACCAGCATGACCGTGAAAATTTCATGCCGCCAGTCAGTTTCTAGGACTAGGCTGAATTGGGACACCTCAGCTTTCCCCCTCAGTATTCCTGAGCGACTATCAGCGTAGGTGTAGTCATATAGCTAATATTGTATATTAGTGAGGTGTGAAGGCTACTTTATTTACATCCTCAAAATTCTGGTAGTTGGTTTTTTTTTTTTTTTTTTGTTAAATCGTAGAATCTATTTACTTAAAGGTGCAAACCTTCACTATAAGAGTACAGTCCGGCCAAAGTATGGATCCTAGATACAAGGACATCTCTGCAATAACCGCCCCACACCCCTGATTTAGTCCTTTGACATGCTGGTCAAAAACCTCCTCCACAGGCCTAGGAGAAAACAAGCCAGCCCAAGTTGCTCTGGTATGTGATCAACCGCACATCCGCCCCCATGAAAGCTCCATCCACACAAAACAAAAAAAGCACAAAACAGGATGGGCAGGAGCCAACAAGAAAACCCACACCGTATTCTCTTGAGAAAGGAAACACATATGAAACCCAATAAAGGAAACCACCTTGATAAACCACATTTCCCATATTTCAACTAGTCCAGCCTTGACTAGCAGCTAGGAATATAGGGGAGCACCATGATGCATTCCCTTCCTGTGATGAAGGCAACCAACTGTCATGAAAGTGGCTTGGCATGAAAAAGGTTCCATGTGACATAAGT